>NW_013670293.1:40041-48742 GCF_000517525.1 Limulus polyphemus
TTCCCACAAACCCTCATCATCAGGTACATTATGCAAACTATGCAGATACTGTAGTTCAGGCAAGGCCACTTCCCACAAACCCTCATCATCAGGTACATTATGTAAACTATGCAGATACTGCAGTTCAGCCAAGTCCACTTCCCACGAACCCTCAAAGTTAATAGATCTCGGAAGATGTGTGATATAATTCGCCAGAGTATTGCAGGCAAACTAGTTCATAGAACAATTGCTAAGTAATGTTACGTACAACTGATTCATGCCGAATAATGAGTAATAGAATTATACATAACATTTTATGATGGCAGTTGATTCAGATCAGCTTGAGGGATCCAGCTATTAAACTTATCTGGATATCTTTTGTATTTAACGAAATATTTTTTGTTTCTTCCCTTTCCTCATTCACGTAATGTTTCTTCCACAGCATAGACAACACTGGGGGTCTTGAAAACACGTTGTAATTCAGATTCATAAAATGTTCCATCTCATTTGTTTTTACACTGGGGGATTTCTCTCAAATCTATTGTGAACTGTAAATATTTCATCTGTTAACCAAAGCATAGATCCTTTGGTAAATTAACGTTTTGCTTTACTAATTCGAACTGTATCACCCATTTGTGGGTGGTTTGTAGATGACTATTGGACTCATTTCAATACTGTGATGATATGAACTATTATAGACACCAAGTAAATTTTTCAACACTGTGATGTACTTGTATGTTCCATGATGAGTAAAATAGCACCACATTTTAGTTTTAAGAGTGATATCAAAACATTCAACTATGTTTCATTACGTGTAGTAAAGAAGTAGAAACAGTTCATTAATAAATTCTGTTCCACCACTGAATTTAAGTTTTCAGCTTTGTTTCAGTATTTTACGGGGTGTCACTCCTTTCTTACCTTTAAGTGAAACAACCCATGCATATTTAGAAAACACATCAATAGGTGTCAGCAAATACTGATCGTTATAGTGACTTATATTAGTTAGATTTAATAAATCAGCTTGTCACTATTCATCAATAGAAAAAAACGATCATTCGGTTTCTTGAACATTTATATCTTACAGGTTTGTGTAGAGTATATGTATCTTGATGCCTTAACTTTTCCTTGCCCTGATCTAGACTGAAGAGTTTACTCAATGCATTTACTGTACTTCACTGTAACTAGCAGGATGTGTACTGTTAGAGTAAATAGATTGTTGAGTTTTATCTATATTAGACATTATTTGTTACGTCGGATTAATTTGAACCAACTTTTTCTATTTGGTTTACTATCAGCACTGTCTCTAGCAGTAGACATAATTGATATTTAGAGCAAACAAAGTTAAACCTTAGACAGTTGATGATTTTAACAGGATTAATCGGTTGACAACAGCCCATGACGACAATCAAGAAACAAACAATTATGTAGTACAACATTCAATTATTAAGAATGAGCCCATTTAGATACAATTTGTTTGGGTCTTTTAACAGTATGATCTTCATGCTTCATATACGCCTATCTGTCTACATTTCCAAGAACTTCTTGTGGGATATTCATATCTGATCATTGTTCTGTCAAGTATTTAGATCCAGAAGGGTTAAAATTCTTCCGTTTCTGTAATACATGGTTGAACAGATTGATTATGTTACTTTTTTAGGACAGGTCTTTCATTAATCACTACTTCGCCTTCATCATTCCATGTTACATCTCTACTTGAAATATTAACTTTAATAATATTTCAGCCTTCTTTTTATATTTTAGATGTATGATGTCAATGATATCTACATTTTCGTGAGTTTACGATTCCATTTTCATCTTAATAGGTTCCATGGCTTCCAATTAAACGATACGATGACATTGTTGAAGTTGATTTAAAATCTTGGCTTTATCATCTATAGTTATGACAGAATTCATATCTTTATCTATAAAACTTAAAACTAATTTCATAAACTTTAGGTTGATAAAGTGAGTGGACCAGTTCTTTAGGGACGACCTATCATTCGTTTTACATGTTCCATTTTAAAGTCCAACAGCTTCACCAATAACCCATCCTGCTAAAACACCAGATAATGAAAGTGTTGGTGCTACAAGTAATGGTAAAAACCCTCCTTTCCATATCAGTAAGTTTCTTTTCTGATTATTTTTGTTTGTTTATTTTATAACAAAGTCTGCTGTTTCAACCGCAGGGAATCGAACCCCGGATTTTAGTAGACTTACTGCTGTTCCACTGGGGTCTTTTTCCGATTAACTGATGTTTTCTTATCAGCTAACTCTCTCTATAATGACCTGTATCAACTAGGTTTCTATTTTTCTGTGTTCATAATGGGAACATTACCCTCAAAAACACTTAAAACACATTCGAAAATACAAGTTATAAATTATTATAAAATCATTGTTAGCTACGGCAATCATATCTTTAATTGTTTACATGTAGCTTTAGTTAATGCTCGGAGCAAATCCTGGTGTTGTTTAACTCTAGGTGTCATGATAAATAAATGACAAAAAAGAAAGTGTGTGTGTGTGAACAACAAATAAATCTATTTATTTACACATAAAATCATTTACAATCCATTTAGATACAATATTGACTTTTTTAACACTGTAATGTTAAGTTGTTTTATTGTTATGAATTGGACAGGTTATAGTTGATTAACTCTGGGACAACCGACTGACTTCCGATTATAACAGGGAATTTGGAGGAGACTTCTCAACAGTTTGGTTTTCTCACTCCCCTTGGTAAAAATAACAGTAAAGTTCTGTCTTAGCAAACTAACCACATTCCACAAATAGGAATACTCGATGGTTATACTTTCCCAGGAGATGAGGTGGATATATCGAGTCAACCATTCACACTGGCAGTGGTCTGTATCTGAAAGAAATTGCTTCCAAAACGGTTGTTTAATGAAAAACACGTATTTAACCACTGATTAAACATTTGAATGCCAGAAATAGATTCTGTACGATATAAGACACAGATAAATTCAAATTGTGACTCCCACGTGTAAAAGTTGAGACGATAGCTTATTTTTGCCACATTCACCCATAAGATTGTCTGTTATAAACAAAATTGGCTTTTTGGGTTGTAAATAATCAAGAAGAATATCAGGTGAAGTTTTGACAAAACAGATGCTAGGAATAATTTACATTAAGTTTGTATACAACTGCTGAAATTCACTATAGAACCAAACAATGTTTTCTGGATAATTTGATAACACATTGCTAACAGACTGAATTTTACTGCTTCTAGTTAGACCTGACACTAAGTAAGTAAAAGGCTATTGTAAACGGTAATCCACTTTAAACTACAATGATGTTATATACATAGTAAAATAAATGATTTAACACCCGTGTGGTAGGGTTTTAAAATCGGATACAAATGTGTCTTTTGGTGTAAACGGGGCAGTATTTTGTAATTTATGATTGTTAATGATATATAGTTTTAATATCCTGACATATTTTCCATTCATTAGTTATTGTAATAGCATGATGAGAAATATTAAAAATATCTAAGATATTTATTTTCATTGAAGGGAAGTTTGACTTCTCACTGTTGATATAATTGAGAGTAAACTCTCTAATTTTACAACAGGACTTTACGTATTCACACGTAAGTATCTTCATTGAAGGGAAGTTTGACTTCTCACTGTTGATATAATTGAGAGTAAACTCTCTAATTTTACAACACGACTTTACGTATTCACACGTAAGTATCTTCATTGAAGGGAAGTTTGACTTCTCACTGTTGATATAATTGAGAGTAAACTCTCTAATTTTACAACACGACTTTACATATTCACACGTAAGTATCTTCATTGAAGGGAGGTTTTACTTCTCACTGTTGATATAATTGAGAGTAAACTCTCTAATTTTACAACAGGACTTTACGTATTCACACGTAAGTATCTTCATTGAAGGGAAGTTTGACTTCTCACTGTTGATATAATTGAGAGTAAACTCTCTAATTTTACAACAGGACTTTACGTATTCACACGTAAGTATCCATAGTTCTCAGGTCCACCACTGATCTATGATGTAATGTCCATCGACATCGTCTGTAAGTTCACCGAGATAATCACCTAGAAGTGGATCATTAGTTCTGTCTGAAATATACACAGTGCTGTCTGTGTTGTACTACAATGCAGACAGAATTAACGTCTCTAGTGTTCTCTACAATTTCAGACTAGCTTGAGCCGTAGTGAAAGTCACCAGAAAGATGTTTTCTTGAGATTTCTGGGGTAAATACTCGTGTTTGTGTCTCCAATCAAGAGCACTAACTTCGTCATTAACTAGTGTACCATCTGTTACAATCTTGGAGTTATCAATCATTAAAAAGTAATACTGTTTAACAGATGTTACATTGGTCAAATGCAATTTGTCCTCGGACATACCCCAATGACCCCAGAAAGAGTTATAACAAAGTTTTATCTCTGACCTTCTGCCTGGATTAAACTTTGTGTTTTCAGGAGTCAGTTACACACCTTCTTTTTCAGCATATTGTTCAATATATTTCTGTTTTGCCTATGATGTAATACAACCAGAGGGCCATCCTGAACATTCATGTTTTATTTCCAAAACATATCAATGTAATATTTAAAAAGCTTGATAGGTTTTTCGAGAAACTTGTATTATCTTATAACTGCTTATCGACTGCTTATTTCATTTCTTCAATAACCTATGTGCTAATAAAAGCTTTCGGAATGATTATATGGAGGCAGCATTCTTAAATTTACAGAGAAAGAAAGTTAGTTTACCATTAGTTCTCAGAAATAAAACATGATGATAGAGTTTCTTTGAGGTTAGAATTCTACACTTTACAAAACGGAAATAATTTTGATGAGACGTTCAATCATGTACTCACAATATTTGTTTGTACATGGGTATAGAGACATAAAGTCAATGTACTCCATTTTTTCTCCCTCCTTCACATCATGGAAAAGTACCATAGCATTGATTCAACCAGACGTGAAACTATTGTACGGTCCTAAAGAAAACTGTTTAACTCTAGATCAGTACTTTTCATTTTCTTAAATTCATGTTCTCATATAGATACGACCTTATGCCCCAAAGCTTCCAGTTTTTGACGTCTGTACATTATACGTTTTCCAATAGATTGCATGGGTCTATTTAGAATAACGTTCATTGTATCAAGACTGTAACAAATATCTCACCCGTGATAGAAACGCCTGTAAAACTTATGTATTGTGTTAGACTCCTTATAGATGCCGTCAAAGCTGTAATTTTATATTTTAACCTCACCACTATTAAGTGAGTGTTGGATATTGACATCTCCAGACATGTAGTCTAACCACTATATACTTACCTTACTGCAGTTTTTAGATGTATTGTATCCTTAGTTAGCTATAAACTTTGGTAATATAAACCTCCTTCTACATATATTCATACTACAGAAGCAATAGTCGTGTAACTGAAAGGGTCAATACTACAAATGGCGAGAAACACAGTCCACAACTGTAGACAGCACCAATGGAATATGTCAACATCATATTGATAATACCTAATGAAATAAAATAAGAAAGTTTTATCATCATATAAACAACATTTTAGGATTATAAATATTCAATTTTTAAGAACATTCAACTTTGTATGTAGTCATAATAACCTTTAATAACATATCTACATCTCATCTTGAAATTCAATGATGTACCTTTCCTTTCGATGCTGTCCACGCCAATCCAGAAACTTCTCCTCTTTTATGGGCGTGGCTATGGTGTCTGGTGAATCAAAGCTCATGTCTGGTATAGGAACTAAATGAAAACTGTCGATAACTCTAATTTTAAGGCTTCTGGTGGTCATTAACTTTCCACCATTAACAATAATTTCGGGTTTTATCCCCTGATGGACAAGATAATTTAAAATAACATGACCATCAAATCCCTTCGAAAAATAAAAACTCACAAGACTCATTGCATGAATGGTAGCCTTTAAAAACAGTTTCTTTTCCATTACGATCGTGAACCACATGGTAATTCACTTCGTGAGTTCCCGTTTCTTGGTTAGTCTCAAAATGAATAAATAAATACTTTTTAGATGAATCTTTAATTTTTTATCCTGAAGGAAACATAAATAGTCTGAGGGCATGGCAATTTTTTTACAGCCTATACAATGTATTTCGTCACGTCTGTGAAAATTAGGACAACATTTCTTCCTGTTGATGATAACAAAACACGTTGAAAAACTTTGTAACATGACAAAACTGTTTGTTTTAACTGTTTTGTATCTGTTGTAATAGTCTTGTGATTCACAAAATCTGTTACAATCATCACAAATCAAGGGTTGATCTTTTATGCAACTGTTACTGTAACATCGAATTGGTTATCATGAAATCAAATGAATTTTTTTTCTGGATATGACTGTCCTTTGTAAATAACTCTATTGACATTATCTGAAGACATAATGTGTATTTGAACTTTTAAATGATGCTCAAACATGCTCTTCTATTTCACAATGATCAATTAAAACATTACATGAATTGCGGAGACCACTAGTCATGTGTGTAAGTAGTGATCTTCGTTGATCACTACACTAATACATTTATAGTTAGACTTTTTTCTGAGATGTGCCAAACCTGTAATAATGGCCTTGGCACAGCAGAAATCGTCACTATTCTTTATTGTTAACACTGACAGTTTTTCCAAATGATCAGCCTGAATATTAGTGATCTTATGCTGACTGCTACTTACAAGCATTTGTAAAGTTGTGACCTCAGTTGTAAGTGGTTCATCTAATGTTAAACCTTTTTTTTTACTCTGATCAACCTTTTTGATATTCGACATGACCATCTCAGGTGAAACTGCAACCTTGTCGTTTAAACAGGTGCTAATAAATTTATTTAACTCTGTAGAGAATGTACTGATTCTGTTTGCTTGTTTTTAATTATGCACAAAGCTACACAAGGGCTATCTGTGCTCTGCCCACCACGGGTATCGAAACCCGGTTTCTAGCATTGTAAGTCCGCAGACATACCGCTGTGCCACTGGGGGGCTACTGATTCTGACCTTATCTTTAGATTTTAAATGACGTGTGGTCTTAAACAGTATATTTTTGTATGTTACTATTAAATAAATTTAGAATATTTGTGAGAAGCTACTGATATGAGTCATTTTTGAAAGCTTGGTTAAAGGCCATAGACATGGCATTGTATATTTTAACATGCCTTGATGAAGTTTTCCTGACGTTAAATTCATCTGCTCAGAGATGTTTACTACATGTCTGTTAAAGAAAAGAAAAGAAGTGCAGAATTATTGAATCAAATACATCAAAATTAACATTATTAGAAAAAAACATTTACTCCAATTTCATTATCGTTGAACACACATTTCATTTCTTGAATATCCTCACTGTTTTCCATAGTGTGTGCTTACTCTCTTCCTTTCAGTAGACAGGTGAATACAATCACTGTTTTCCATAGTGTGTGTTTACTCTCTTCCTTTCAGTAGACAGGTGAATACAATCACTGTTTTCCATAGTGTGTGTTTACTCTCTTCCTTTCAGTAGACAGGTGAATACCCTCACTGTTTTCCATAGTGTGTGTTTACTCTCTTCCTTTCAGTAGACAGGTGAATATCCTCACTGTTTTCCATAGTGTGTGTTTACTCTCTTCCTTTCAGTAGACAGGTGAATATCCTCACTGTTTTCCATAGTGTGTGTTTACTCTCTTTCTTTCCGTAGACAGGTGAATATCCTAACTGTTTTCCATGGTGTGTGTTTACTCTCTTCCTTTCAGTAGACAGGTGAATACCCGAGAGTAAACACACACTATGGAAAACAGTGAGGATATTCACCTGTCTACTGAAAGAAAGAGAGTAAACACACACTATGGAAAACAGTGAGGATATTCACCTGTCTACTGAAAGGAAGAGAGTAAGCACACACTATGGAAAACAGTGATTTCTTTCAGTAGACAGGTGAATACCCTCACTGTTTTCCATAGTGTGTGTTTACTCTCTTTCTTTCAGTAGACAGGTGAATACCCTCACTGTTTTCCATAGTGTGTGTTTACTCTCTTTCTTTCAGTAGACAGGTGAATATCCTCACTGATTTCCATAGTGTGTGTTTACTCTCTTTCTTTCAGTAGACAGGTGAATATCCTCACTGTTTTACATAGTGTGTGTTTACTCTCTTTCTTTCAGTAGACAGGTGAATACCCTCACTGTTTTCCATAGTGTGCGCTTACTCTCTTCCTTTCAGTAGACAGGCTTAACGTAGGCTGATAACTGAGCTTTTTTATAACATGTTTAAATGCCTAAAGATATACTTTATAAAACACGTGGAGTTTTCTTTTAACCTATACTTACATACAGTGATGGTCACTTGAAGAATCTTAACACAACTGTTGTTTCTTTACTCTAAGGTTAGATATGGTTGATTCATACGACCATACTTTTAACTATCATCCATTATTGTCCCATCCTGATTGTAGACAGAATGAATGTAAGGAAGTTGACAACGTCATGTCCTGCTTTTACTCTATAGTTATTGTCATTACATACACAACTGTTGTTTCTTTAAACTATAATTATGCTTTATGACCACATTCTTTTTAAACAATAATTATCTTTAATTACTGTCAATTATTGGTGTCAGTCATGAGAATATATCATTACTTACTATAATTAGATATGATTGATTCATACAAAACTCGAACCATGCCATAATTATGTTAATAATTGGAATGACATTATTTTCAAATTATAATTATCTC
>NW_013670293.1:49742-55036 GCF_000517525.1 Limulus polyphemus
ATTACTTACTATATTAGATATGATTGATTCATCAAAACTCGAACCATGCCATAATTATGTTAATAATTGGAATGACATTCTTTTCAAACTATAATTATCTCCAATTATTGGGGTCTCGTCATGAGAATCTGTCATTACATACTATAATTAGATATGGTTGATTCATACAAAACTCGAACCATGCCATAATTATGTTAATAATTGGAATGACATTCTTTTCAAACTATAATTATCTCCAATTATTGGGGTCTCGTCATGAGAATCTGTCATTACATACTATAATTAGATATGGTTGATTCATGTGAGCCTACATATATATATATATTGTCAACGATTGGCATTTTAAACTATTACTATCTCCAATTATTCTCAATAATTGGCGTAATTATCTGTTATTTATTTAATCTATAATTACAATATAATTGGCTGCTATGCTTAATTAACTGTTCTGCTCCCCTTATGACCTCGGGCCGTGCCCTTTTATTTCCGGCTCCAGAGTGCCAATATAACTACTACTGTCGCTTCCAGGAGAATGATTAATAAGTAGCCTGACTTTAATCAGTTATGGCTTTCGCTGTATAATCGTCGTTTCTTGTTGAATGACGAATGGCCTGAATTTAATAAGTTATTACTGCCTTTTCCTCTCGTATTTGATGATCGATTTGGTCACGGCAAATTATGTTTTTTTTATAGCTACGCGTTTAAAGCTTAAAACCGAGTTTCGATACCCGTAGTGGGAACTATACAGGTTGCCCATGGTGTAGTTTAGCACTTAGTAACAAACAGCATTGTTTAGTAAATAACAAAAGCAAGTTATTTTCGCGTTTCTTATTGATATACTAAGATAATTTGTTATGTATTCTTTGATTAATTTATCTTAGGTGCAAATAGATCTTTTCAGTGTTTTCGTAAATCTTTTAAAGTTTTCTTTTGCGTTTGTTGTTTTCACTCAGTTTCATGAGTAGTTTTATCATTTTGTACACCTAGTCTCGCAAGTTGTTTCACAGCTTGTTAGATAATATTCCTTATAAGTTTCTCTGGAACGACAACAATTTTCTTTGTACAGTTATTTTGAATACCATAAGGGAAATGGGCTCATTCTTTGATATTACCATTACCTACGACACATAAAACTGCCTTTCTCTGCAGTTATCAATTGTAGTATATTTACCCAAAATAAATACATTTTTATATTACCATAATATTGCGTTTTTTCTTATTTCTAAGACTAGTACATAGATTTCACACATAAAACTGCCTTTCTCTGCAGTTATCAATTGTAGTATATTTACCCAAAATAAATACATTTTTATATTACCATAATATTGCGTTTTTTCTTATTTCTAAGACTAGTACACAGATTTCACAGATAGAACTGTTTTTCTCCTATTTATAGTATAGGTGGTGCTTTTTTTCTGGTATACCACTTTTTCGTGCTTCTATGACCAACACAAAATTTTACAGGTAGTAATGGTTTTCCTACTTAATATCTAGGACATTACGTTTCATGTAGAACCAATTCTTCCTATATTTGTGACTTGTATATCAGGTAGATCTGTTTTTCACTACTTCTACAGAAGGTTGAGTACGTTATATTTAAACGATTTTAAAAATTTAAAACTAAAAGTTATGTGACAACCACAGTTGATATAAAGTCGCGTGTTGAACAGCTTTGTGTGACGTTTCGTAGATAGTGTGATGAAACCTAAAATTGGTCGCTTTTGTGAATGGTATGTAACAGCCCCTTCCGATGCAAGACATTTATACACTTAGATCATAAAGGTGTGTTCAGATCGAGGATTTAGGATTGTTAAGACAGGAATATCACTTCCACTTACTAGAATTGGAAACAAAATAATATGAATCAACTTGAGACACCAGAACCATCCAGATAAACCTGGAACAAGTCGTAAACCAGCCGGGGTAAGCAACATAAATCATGTATACATAAGACGAGTGTCTATTGATTTTTTGCGATAGGACTGTTGAAACTGCAGTTCTCACATATTAGCTGTGTTATGGGAGGCATGCATGGAGGAGCGATGCGCTTTGGACATGACAGTTGTACGAGGGCGTCTTTTACAATGGAATCTACGCCATAGGACTATTCTCTAAACGTACGGTTGTTAAATAGATCATGATAAGATTTGGAGACATGGATTGTAATGACGTGGTGATCCTCTAAAACCATTTTAATGTAAGTTCTCAAATTTTGTATTAGTGGTGCAGTATTTTTTTTTCTTTTTTGTTGTTGTTGTTTTTTTTTGTTTTATTTTTTCATGTAAAATGGTCCTTTTAATATGTTTATTCGTTATTCTTTTACTGTGCTCTAGTTTTATTTTATTGACTTGGAAATATTTTTCAGCCACAATTTATTTACTCTGGTTACTTAATATATCTTATATTTTCAAGAAAATAAAAACTGTTACTGTTTTATGAATCCTCATTAACCTGTTAGGAGTAGCACGATTATGGCTATGTTTCAATGATTATCTGAGGAAGGTCGATAGCACCAGTACAATTCGAAACGCTACCTAATAATGAAAATATATATAAAACTTTTGACACCCATCATTCAATGCATTCATTTCACATGAAACCGAGTAGAACATGTCAACTATTTTTTAAAGTTAAAGTGATTGAATCAACGAAGTAACCAACATTCATCAGTAAAACAAATCTGACTCATAGATTTTTATAGATTTCATGCCATAAGTTCTGTTTAAGATACGTGTCACTGATTTAGCAGTATAATTCATGTATTATCCAATGCAAAAAAAAAACGACTTATTAGCTTTGTTAATTTGTGTAAAGAGTAACTTTAAAGTGCAAACGAAAAATATAATTAAAGAACCTAGAAATCAACAATATAGAAATTCTACTTCAAAAAAAAAAATGACCCAAGCCAACGGTTAACCAAATACTCACAAGAGGTTTCGGTTTGAATTTCGCGCAAAGCTACACGCTAGCCATCCCTAATTTAGCAGTAATAGACTGGGTCCACAACACCCACCGCCAACTCTTGGGCTATTATTTTACCAACGAATAGTGGTTTAAAACTAAACCTATAGAAATAGAGCTTTGAAATTTCTGGGTATTATAAAAAGGGACTTATTTTTATTTACTGACTCTATTGGAAATAAATATATACGAAAGACCTTAGGAAGTCACAGAACTACAAATTTTATAAAACGCCTAAGTTAGCAGGTGGGATTCTTTAATGGATAATCTGAAAATGTCATCCCGATGAATCTGCTAATAATGTAATCCTGTAATGTATTCTTTCCATGTGCAATATGGTGTAAAAGAGTAAAAACTAGAAACGTTATGATCCTTTATTCTGATACAAACCTGTATTGGACAGTATGAATGACTTGTGTTATTATCAGTATTATGTTAATATAATAACATGTCAGCAGAAAGAAAGTTGGTTACGCTTCATTCTTCGTTTTCACAATTCTGTTAGAATTATTCAGTTCTAAACTTCGTACAATTTTTAAAGATTGTTTGTAAAAAGTACCACAAACGAACACAATATCGGTGAAATAAAAGGTAGGAGAGAGAAAATAAAGACTGGTATTTGATCGTAAGTATATAGCTTTCTGTCTTGTACTTCATCTAACCGTAAAGATTAGTTGTTGTTTTTTGTAGAAATCATTGGTTTGTGAATCAATTGAGGAGAGAGTGCAGAGTGCGTGACCAGTCTGGAGTAACACTCGAGTAGAATCTGATCAGGTAAGGGCATTTTCTTCTCTTTCTCAGACACATAATCCTCTACAGTTCTGCCTTAATCTCTGCAGTCGGCGTCTGTGGTATCCGCAGTAAAAACGCTTTACTTCATAAAGCTTTCATGCGTTCTATATGTATTTTAAGATCCAATTTCCAAATCCGTAAATCGTCATTTTAGGAAAGACTACCTCATCCAACCAGAGAATCAATAGAATCCGTCTATCTACTTGTGTACTATTCTATCAATTGATCAATCTACATACTACATATTAGTCTGTAACCGTATCCGTTTTATTTCTACCTGTCTAATTAAGTATTTGCTTCTATCTATTGTCTGTCTTGTCTGTTAACTTGTTCAAATATCTACATGCATCAGTATATTCTATATATGTTTACCTGTTTTGCTGTCTGTCATTCTGTCTGTTCGTATGTCTATCTGTCTATTTATGTATCTACATGTTTCTCTGTGTGTTACGAATATAAGTAGTAAACGACTTCTTCAACGGATTAGTTAAAATGAATATTAAAATTTAAATATAAAGTTTATTAAAGAAGCGAGAAGATGAAATAAAACCAGTTCTTATTTATGTTCAACAATCATCAGAAGACGAAGATCCTTTTACTAGGCTATGCCTAACTTTGTTTCATGCTACATTGATGGCACGATAATGTGCGTGTTCTACATTCTCTCGGGAAATGGAGCGCATCTTGGATCTTGGCTTATTTGCGTCAAAGTTCGGCTACGACTGAACTTGTGCTAACATCGTTTTTAAGACTAGGTTTCATAGAAAATATAATTAGTACTATGTAGATATAAAGTTTTAAGTAATAGAATAATGTAGGGCGTATAGTTCTAATATAAACACCTTGTGTTCCTATTGCTCACGCTACATAGAGTTAATGTCATTTTGGAGCAGACGTGGGCTCTAATCCCATTTGGATTTACTTTTTTTTCGCTTCACCACAAATTCAACACGTTTTATTGGAGTTTAAGAAAAGTATTTGGTTCTGTATGTTATCTTTGTGATTCGTTTTAATACTAATATATATTTTCTCTCTTTTACATATATCTTTCCTGACTTTTAATAATAAAATTAGTTTCCTCTTTTCATTTGACTTGTACATTAGATAAAGAAAAATATCTACGTGCCCAGAAACGAAAAATAACTTTTCATGTTACTTTATGTGAATTTTGACAATGTTTTACATAGCCGAAGTCTTTATTCTAATATCTACAAAATAAATATTCCTGTAATAGTTTGGCATTAACAGACAAGATTGGCTTATAATGAGCTTTAGATACAACTAAAAATTTGCCTAGTTATAAAAAAAGTGCTTTTTTGATAAATCTATCCTGGTCGAAAAAGTGTAGCACATGATACATAACTACACTAAGTCTCTGTATATACACGTTTTCATAAACAACAGACACTTGTACCTACGTATATACACGTTTTCATAAACAACAGGAACTTGTATCTACGTATATATATACGTTTTCATAAACAACAGAAACTTGTTACCTACGTATATACCCATTTTCATAAACAACAGACACTTGTATC
>NW_013670293.1:56036-64860 GCF_000517525.1 Limulus polyphemus
GGTGTCTAGTTAAATGCTTGCTACCACTGATAAAGTCTTGCTCCGTACAGATGATAATTACCTTCTTCCACAACACTTCCTTAATCTGCTACCTCTGGTACAGTACTAGTCCGTACAGATGATAATTACCTTATTCCACAACACTTCCTTAATCTGCTACCTCTGGTACAGTACTACTCCGTACAGATGATAATTACCCTTTTCTACAAAACTTCTTTAACCTGCTACCTCTGGTACAGTACTGCTCCGTACAGATGATAATTACCCTCTTCTACAACACTTCATTAATCTGCTACCTCTGGTACAGTACTAGTCCGTACAGATGATAATTACCTTATTCCACAACACTTCCTTAATCTGCTACCTCTGGTACAGTACTACTACGTACAGATGATAATTACCTTCTTCCACAACACTTCCTTAATCTAACTAGACATTAAGGAAGTGTTGTAGAAGAGGGTAATTATCATCTGTACGGAGCAGTACTGTACCAGAGGTAGCAGATTAAGGAAGTGTTGTAGAAGAGGGTAATTATCATCTGTACGGAGCAAGACTTTATCAGTGGTAGCAAGTTAAGGAAGTGTTGTAGCAGAGAGTAATTATCATCTGTACGGAGCAAGACTTTATCAGAAAACTAGAATACAACAGTGACCTGCTCACAATATGTAGATGTTCAACTGATTGTTAGTTGGTTTACCTACCTGTTTCTATGACGCCACTCTATACTCGACCATAACAGTTTAAGTGGACTATGTCACCTAGAGAAAGAGATGATATCACGAAATGGATTGAAAGCTGCTAAGATAATGGTTTTAATTAATGTAATAAAACAATGTGTATTTTTTCTGAACTGTTGTGGAATCGAACGAAAGCTCCACAACAGCGAATTTCTAGAATATGTATGAAAACCGCAAAAGTTGTTTGTTTTGGTTTAAAGAAAACCCAGCAAATAAAAAGAACATTCCAGAAAAAGTGAAATGTCAAAATTACAAACAACTTTAAACACGTTTTGAAGAGAAAGAATGGGCAATGAAATTTTCTTAAGTAAATCTGTTTTAACATGCGGCACGAAGCAAAAAGAAAATCTACTAATGAAGAACAAACCAGAACAATTTTGAATTTCAGAGATTGACAGTGAATTCTATTAATAGTACTAGATTTGCGAATATTTTTGGGAGTTATCCTGGGAAATATACGCGATATCTTACTATAAATAGCCGAGGGTACAAGTTATAAAGGATAATGTTAGACATTGTTACCCTTTCTTATTGTTTGTTGCTAGCACCACACTACGGGAATTGTTCCAAAGTTAATATTTCTATCTTCCTTCTTGGACAAACATTTTAAAACAAAGAAACCCATGTATATATAGTCGAAGAGTTTCTATTATGGTAAACGAACCAGCCAACGATGGATGGTAACACAAACTTGCAGTATCGATCATCTTTATAGTAAGTGCAAAATAAAACACTTTATTAGAAATTCGACAAAACGTTTGAATAATACTGACACTCCCATTTTGGCTTAGTTGGTTGTCTTTATTAATGGCTACAGGATAAGAAGGAAACTTCATTCCATGAACACCATGGCAAAAACCTCAGGAAGAACTATGCTTGAGGTAATACCTAATTCTAAGCTTCACCTGAATATCCCACGAAGTAATCTCACTGAAGAGGTACATGCTAGACAACATGCTGAAAATCGGTACTGGGGTAAGATAAGTCCTAGAATTAAGCCTACAAATTCGGGAAACAGTTTCTAAAAGCACCAATAGCGAGTTTATGGTTCTTGTTGTCTAAAACTTGTAATTAAGTAAAGAAATATATGCTACAATTAAATAAACAAATCAATTTATATTCATATCCAATGTTAGAGAAAGGTTAAATTTATGATATTGGCATATCACAACTCCCACCCTCTTTACCTTAGACTCCTATAATTGTTCTTTGTGGTCAATTATAAAGTAGCACGTTGTTCGCTGACCCTCGTTTACCATATCTGGTTAGACACACTAGTAATTAAACAAAGGATTATCCACAGGTTGACATGAAAAAAAATTCTAACGTAAACAAATAATTCAGTTTTATTGTTGTTTTTTTACAGTTAAGTGAAGCATTCTGGTCTAACATATGTTTCTTTCTTTAGTTTTGTTGCTACACAATGGGCTATCTGTGCTATGACCCCCACGGACTTCAAAACCCAATGTTTAGCGTCGTAAGCCTACAAACGTGCCGCTGAGGAGAGGGGAGGGGCATTCTGGTCTAAAACAATTACATGTTATTTATATGTATATGTAAGTGCGGTTATGTGTGTTCAATAGTTAGAATCTTTGAAACAGAACACGAAACTACAACAAAGTCCTCTGTCTAACTACATGTTCGGACATGTAGAAGACCAGTAGACAACTAGTACTTTATGGAATGGGATGTAGTTCAAATTAGGAAACACTTCGAAAAAAGGAGTCTCATTTATTAAACTACTTCAACCGAACGAGGAAATACATCAGTATATAAAACCCTTTAACACAGAGTCAGAAATAAATGGAAACCACTGAGTAATCGTGAATGACCTAAATGCAGTGTATCTAACCATTGCTTATATATGTATATTGTTGCTATAAGCCAGTAACTCTTTTTTTTTTTTTGTAAACTGTATTTATTTTAATGATATATTTCACATGTTTATAGGTTACAGGTATACAATAACAATAGTTAGATATACGAAAAATATAGTGTTTACCAAGATCTGAACCTCATTAATTGTTGAAACACAATGTTCTAATTCTTGACTTACATTGTAAGTTATAATATATATAATGTTTAAGATAGTCATTACCAAGATCTGAACCTCTTCAATTGTTGAAACACAATGTTCTAATTCTTGACTTACATTGTAAGTTATAATATATAGTGTTTAAGATAGTCATTACCAAGATCTGAACCTCATTAATTGTTGAAACACAATGTTCTAATTCTTGACTTACATTGTAAGTTATAATATATATAATGTTTAAGATAGTCATTACCAAGATCTGAACCTCTTCAATTGTTGAAACACAATGTTCTAATTCTTGACTTACATTGTAAGTTATAATATATAGTGTTTAAGATAGTCATTACCAAGATCTGAACCTCTTCAATTGTTGAAACACAATGTTCTAATTCTTGACTTACATTGTAAGTTATAATATATAGTGTTTAAGATAGTCATTACCAAGATCTGAACCTCTTCAATTGTTGAAACACAATGTTCTAATTCTTGAGTTACATTGCAAGTTATAATATAAAGTGTTTAAGATAGTCATTACCAAGATCTGAATCTCTTCAACTGTTGAAACACAATGTTCTAATTCTTGACTTACATTGTAAGTTATAATATATAGTGTTTAAGATAGTCAAGATTCGAGCCTGATTAATTTTTGAAACACAATGTTCTAATTTCTGGTTTACATTATAGGGAAAAATGACTTAGAATTCACATATAAATCAAAACTGTTTTGAATTGTAATATTTATCCTCAATTTTAAGTTAAAGTTGTTGCTTTTACTTTAAAAACAGTTTTTCTAAAAGGATGCGTTCTTACGTCATATGCATTCCCCCCAATGGCTCAGCCGTTACGTCTGAAGGTCTATAACGCTAAAAACTGGGTTTATATACACGTGGTGTGCACAGCACAGACAGCCCATTATATATGTTTGTGCTTAACAAACAAAACTATAAATAACTATGACTATATAATTCGTTGAGTTCAAGCATAAAGAGCATGCGCAAAATACTCCATGTCAGCCATTCCTCAACACGGTTTCACAAAACTGTAATATTCTTCTTACTTCCCAAAATGTCTGGATCCTGGGAAGTGTTCCAAGTGAAAAAATAAGAGTGTAATCAGTCAGCCATTCTTCAACACGGTTTCACAAAACTGTAATTTTCTTCTTACTTCCCAAAATATCTGCATCCTGTTCCAAGTGAAAAAATACAAAGGGTAATTTTAACCGAAAAGATTGAGAAACCTTAAGTGAATACTGCCAACTTCATAACATGTCTTTTCAGAAAACATTGTTTATATTCCATTGCACTAAGAACCCCTGTCAGTGCATTTTCTTCCTTATTGTGGTATAAATTTCGTACCGATAATTTATCGTTTAACTAGCTACAGGAATACACATCAGCGAGAGGGATCATATACTTTATTTTATTATGATGTGCCCCCCCTCCCAGTGGCACAGCGGTATGCTTGCGGATTTACAACGCTAGAAAACGGTTTTCGAAACCCGTGGTGGGTATTACCTTAAGTCTCTGGAAAACATCACCTTAATTCTCTAGACATTAACACCGTAATTCTCTAAACAACATCACCTGAGTTCTCTGGACATCAACGCATTAATTCTCTGAACAACATCATCTTAAGTCTCTGGACAACATCTGAATTCTCTGGACAATATCACTTGATAGTTTAAAAAGCGAGAAACACAAGTTCCGTTTGGCTTATATGAGCATTTACCTACCTTGGTTAAATATCTTATGCATTCTACATAATATCATTTGTTGTTCTAATTGTGTTATGACCTTCTAGGTTTAAAGTGCAATGTTTCATATGATCTTTTAGGCTTAAGGTACAATGTTTCATGGAACAATTACGCAAATCCACTCTATAGCTTGGTATCTAAAATATGTTATTTCCTTTTGGCTTTCGTCTTCCCAGCAATGTGGACATAAAGCCAACTTGGTGGTTATAATTGATTGGTTACTACGAAATATTCTGTTGGTTCTTTAGCAGGAAATTGTACTCTGTATATTCCAGTAAAAGGAATAACTCCTTTTTCACATTTTGATCCTTGAACTATGTTAATTGGTAAATTTCTACCGCCACCACTACCCTAGCAGTTTCTTGGTTCAGTCTTAACCATCATGACTTAATGTTGCTGTGATAGATGAGCTGTTCTACAAAGAGGTGATCTTTCTTGACTCATCGAGAAAAGCCATAGAAGTATGACAACTTCCTAGTTATCTATTGAGTCAACATAGATACAGTTATTTCACTATTTCTTGAACCATCATTTCTTTTCAATCTCTGATTCTTAGTTCAGTTAGTGCATAAGAGGTTCATCAGTAATAAATATATTTAACTTGCTAAGTACTTTCACAAATCGCTTGAACACTATTGCTCACATTTTCATACATTTATTTGTCGAAGTTGAAGATATGGACCAGTCTAGCCACAAATGAGTTGCTTCTGCTCAGCAGAAATGAAACAAAGCCACTCTCAGTATTCAAACTCAAACTTACTTTTCTTAACTGTCTTGTTATAAAAACTAGTGAGCCGCTTTACTGATCTTTTCACATACACATTCATATGCCTTAACTATTGTAAATTCTATCCATTTTCACCATATACTTATGGATACTGAGGTACATCCAAAACTGGAGAAGGATCACTCGTCACATCCAACATAAGCTGTATATCTTATCCCAACATACATGTATTTTACAAACAACCAGTCTACTGTTGCTGTGTTATTTGATATGCATTTTGGTGCACAGTAAATGTTCTTCCTAGTCATTTTGCTTCAAATTCACAAACTTTGCAACCATATGTTTAACAGTCTGTATAACAAGTTCAACCAAACACCTGACTGAGGATGGTGTCGTGAAGTACAATCGTACTTATCGCCTAGAATAAATATGCAAACAACTTAGAGTTGAAGTTTTCTCCTATATCCATGTGAATTTATGAAGGTTTTCCACATCACGCTATCCACTGTTATCCTAATGCATCAGCATTGGACTCTGCTGATGTGTCAAACAAACAACAGAGAAGCTTTGACCAACATGGTCAAGTAATCAGAAACAATCAACATTTATAGATTACAGTTGGTCAGAAAACAATCTGCTGTATCTCATGTTACTTAATGGGATATGGACAGTCTCTCTCTCTTCCAGTGCTCGGTTGTCTAGTCTAAACTTTAGGAATTTCAATGCTCCAGCCATTCCAGGCAGTTACTTGCCTGAAACACTTTAAGAAACATTCCATGTTCTCCAACGGATGGTGAGCTAATTTGTTAAGGAAGAGGCCTGTCTATGGCTCCTTGGACATCTGTATCTAAGTTACCACTCTCCATACAGATGCAAGCTCATCATGGTACTTTGAACTCCAGTATTTAAACATACATGGTGCTCATACCCTAAATCAAAATATTGATACACCGCACTTGCACACACGTCATTGAATGATTCTGCAGGATACCGGGTTTACAGGTGACTTCTAGCAGCTTTGGTGTCCACCTTTTCTCTTGGAAAATCTTTTAGCTACATCAGGAGTTCTCAGTCTATCTCCAAAGTGCAATTCCCTAAATGATAAAGAGATAACTCTGCAGAGTAAGTGATATCTCAGAGATAACTCTGCAAAGTAAGTGATATCTCAGAGATAACTCTGCAGAGTAAGTGCCATCTCAGAGATAACTCTGCAGAGTAAGTGATATCTCCTAGTTCACAACAATTGCAACTGATGGAGATTGTAAATACTAGAATCCCTTAAATAGTGACCTCCAATCTTTACATTACCATAGTAAACAGCAATTCTTAACTTCTCCCACATATTGGAAGCATCTCAGGAAGTTTCAATCTAATCTCCAGGAACTGGATCAAACTCATCAGTGGCTTTTAGAACTTAAAGCAAGAATCTCACATATAGGAGAGGAATTATCTAAGCCTATCACAGATTTTCCTCTTCATTATGACCCCTTCATCATTTTTGAAGTGATCTTCTTGTGTCAACAAAGTTGAAAATTATGATTTACAAGAGTACAAAAAGTTAAGCCTTGAAAAATAAGTCTTTGGTCTGAGCACCAAAATTGTTCTTAATAACCGAGCACGTAGTATTCTAAAGTACATCTTAATACAACAAATATGTTTCTAAATCCCAATAACTGGAGGTTCTATGAAGTTTATCCTAAAAAGAAAGTGATTGGTACGAAATGTTCACTGAACAAAAAACATTATCTATAATTCGACAGACGTTAGACACCAATGTTAGGGCAAAACGTTTGATAATAAAAACGCCCTCTCTTGTATTGGTTTGACATTAAGTCCAAATAACTTCACGATAACTAACTTTACTTAGGCTTGTATACATTCCTGAGCTCCTGTATGTTATCCACGTCATCAAGCAAGTCCCGTCAATGCAAAAGGAAACCAAAGATTTTAAGTTTTCCATCTTCACATATGAGCAACATGATAGAAAACTTATTGATCCCCACTCAACAAACTATGCAGCAAACAGGCCAGATGCGAAGGTGAGACAAGTCCTGAGCTTATGTCCACAGGCATGACAGACAACCAGTAAGAGAAAGATTAGCTAGCATAAGGTCGGACACATCTATAATTTGTAATGTACTACAGAAACCTATACTAAAATGTAACAAATTGTATACTAACATCCATGTAAAAGGGGTTTAGTTTGTAATATTTTTATATCACAACAGCACTGTTATAGCTCTTTGTATTGATTGAATGTAATAACGTCGTTATTCTCCAGCCACTGGCTTACTGCAAGGTAAAGGTTCAGCAAAGAACATCTGGTCTATAGAAAATACATTAGCTATAAAGAAAATGTACTCTCTTTTTTCATCTTTGAAACTACATTTCACAAACAAATTTCTGTTTTGTTTTTCTCGATACTTTTATTTAAAAATTAATGTTTGTGTTACAATGAACTAACTTTATCAGGTATTCTAGTCACATGGAAAGAAAGTAGGACTTGTTTTCAGAAAAATCACAATAACCGTTTCGAAAAACAACAACTGTAAATATTGAAGGTATGTTACAATGAACTAACTTTATCAGGTATTCTAGTCACATGGAAAGAAAGTAGGACTTGTTTTCAGAAAAATCACAATAACCGTTTCGAAAAAACAACAACTGTAAATATTGAAGGTAATCAAACTGAAAGAATAGGTTAATTGAACCAACTAGAGACGTCATTCTTTTATGTTTTGGGGAAATCGCAAACTAAAAGTATATTTGCAATAACCAATTTCTAAAGTTTTTAAAACTAAGTATCGACTTTACCGTAAGGTAGCTTAATGAGTTTTTTTTTATTCAGTTTCAATTGTTTTTCGAGTTGTAACAATTCGAGTTCACGTGTGGTGAAAGAAATCCCTGTTCTACTGTATTTTTTAATAGAGCTATTCAAGGGATAAATTACTTTTAAACTGAAATTTCTTTGTTATATTCAACCAAATGAATGTTTTTGTTTTTAACGTTTAATAAAAGATTGCTCTATCGTCAAAAGTATTTCTCGTTTTATTAGTATTTCTTTTTTTAAGCTTAGAACACGCAATTTAAAGGAAAATCAACGATTTTCAGAATCAAATGTTTTCGTAAATGGTTTGTTTGTCTAGAGTAAATCATAAAGCTATTGAATGGGCATTTGGACGGTGGCCACCACAAGTATCGAAACCCGGTTTTTAACGTTGTAAACCTACAGATTTACCGGTGTGCCACTGGGGGGAGGGGGGAGAGTGTATGTGGCCAGAAATATACTTGTAAAATATACTAAGCAATAATCATTTTAAATCATATTCTGACAAATCTGCGGACTTACAACGCTAGAATCCGGGTTTCGATAGCCGTGGTGGGCAGAGCGCAGATAGCCCAGTGTGTAACTTTGATCTAAAAAAAACCCATTAAATTCACTGTAATGAAACCGAACTTTATTCTAGAACAGTTATTTCTACCTAATACTGTTAATATAGATTATTTTATAATTTTATGGTTCGTCTATTTCAGGTTACTTTATAACTTAAGGTTGCTGGTGGTTGCTTGTT
>NW_013670293.1:65860-69632 GCF_000517525.1 Limulus polyphemus
TTTTAAATGTTTTGGCAACTACACACGGAATACTTTTGTTACTGCAACTAATTCCATTGTACATATATTTTAAATATTGACTTTTATAATAGCTGTAAATATAAATACCGGATGTAATAACCTATCAGAAAAACAATCTAACATACGAATATATTAAAATAACGATTTTGTTAAAGAAATGTACCGCATCTCGTATTTGGTTAAAATATTTTAAAACTACAATCTGTTCAGATATTTTTCTAGTTCTTCCTAGGATGTGTTGCGCTATTGCTGTTTTAATGAACTTAATATGGTATATTTTTCCAAGTTGTTAGATCTTTCGCGTAATTTTCTATTGCTAGTGCGAGCGTTGAGACAGAGAGCAATTAAACGGCTGTCCCAAATGTCTAGCTGATACCGTCTGACAAGTGTATGGTTCTAGATAGCATTTTTTAATGTTTAGGCGTCGCTCAAGGGAGTAAGACAGGAATAAAATGAAGATAATAATCCTGCAGCCTTTCACTGCACTCGTAGCACGCGCTTCAGCTGAAACGATAAATGAACCAAGGGCTCATTAGCGAACAACGTGATTGAAATAGGCATCTTTCTGCTCCTTCCATAAGCGTCTGTTCACAAAATAATTGACCACAGTATGCTAAATACTAAAAAAAAAATAGATCTTTCAGAATGCGACTTTTGTTTCACTGTGAAGTTGAACGTATTTTCAAATAGGCATAATTGACCTGACGTTTCTCTTCTGTTAAGAACTCTAAAGTAATGGATAGCTGATTTAACATCCGTCAAAGCGATATCAAAGTTCGTTATTATTTATACTTTGTCTGTAAAACACATTTCATCGTACAGCTAAATTAATACAAAAATTTTTGCATTTTAACAACTGAGTTTAGCACGCATACATTTACAAGTGGAAAAAAAAGATAGTAAGGTTTACTAGATTTCGGAATTCCCTTAAAAACAAAGATATTTAAGCAAATGAAGTGCTTTGTAATTTGCGTAGGTTGGTGCGTTGACAGTGGTTTGTTAGGGACCAAAAAAATATTCCTATATAAAACTATCATCTGGACTATATAGAAAGCAAAACTACGATTTTCATGTGCATTCTTATTCAACATAATCAGGTAGGTCATTTCAGATTTCCTAAGTAAAATTTTAAATGCTTGAGCAAATAGTTTTTAATTTTAAAATGAGAGATCTCACAAAAAGAAGGAAAGGTAAAATAATAATAAATACTTAACAAAAGAAAGTGCAAAAAATCAAAGCTCCTCTACAAATGTTGAAGAAAAAAGACGAAAAACAGAGAATATGATTACGAGACAGTAAAAGCCAAGAAGGGTAAGAAAAATAGAAGTAAAAAATAGAGAATTGATGAAATAATGACGGAAAGAGAGAGAGTTGAAGAACAGAAACAAGAGATAGTGAGATAGTAAAGTAGGGGATGAAAGAGGAGTTGAAGAATATACTATAGCACAAGAAACAAGAGATAGTTAGATAGTTAAAGTAGGGGATGAAAGAGGAGTTGAAGAATATACTATAGCACAAGAAACAAGAGATAGTTAGATAGTTAAAGTAGGGGATGAAAGATGAGTTGAAGAATATACTATAGCACAAGAAACAAGAGATAGTGAGATAGTTAAAGTAGGGGATGAAAGATGAGTTGAAGAAAACAATATAGCACAAGAAACAAGAGATAGTGAGATAGTTAAAGTAGGGGATGAAAGAGGGGTTGAAGAAAAGAATATAGTACATAAAACAGAAGATAACAAGACTAGAAAGTAGGCAACCAGTCAACAGCACCCGTCACTTCAAGAGATTTATTCGGCTTTAAAAATTATAAATGATTAATTGTTACTATTATAACGCACCCGCAGCTGAAAATGTTGAGCTTGTTCAGCGTCCTCGTGGTTCAAACTAAACACGTTTACCACTACGCCACTCTTGGTTATCCTAATAATTGAAAGTAATACATGTATCTATTTTCAGGCTTCAACATCCAATACAACTAGTTATCTCAAAGAATTTTTATCATTGATAGATAGAAAGATAGAGGAATGAAAATGTTTATATTCAATTATCTCTAACCTCACTTCCTCGATACATTGTTTTCATGTTTTTTTAGCTATAATTTCTTCCAATACTATTTCTGATAAAGCATATTTTGGTATTGCCTTCAATAAAGGTTACTGAATATCTGCTTTATTTTTGGAGCAAAGTTACGTCCGAACAAATTAGAATAGTCCTTGGATTCAACGTGTGTGTGTGTGTTAAGCCTTTAAAACCAGGGGTTCGTCATAACTTACTGATAGGAAACCAGGGGTTACTCGTAACGCGCTGTTTGAAAACCAGGGGTTACTCGTAATGCACTGTTTGGAAATCAGGGGTTACTCGTAACGCACTGATAGAAAACCAGGGGTTACTCGTAAAGCACTGTTTGGAAACCAGAGGTTACTCGTAACGCATTGTTTGGAAACCAGGGGTTACTCGTAACGCACTGTTTGGAAACCAGGAATTACTCGTAATGCACTGTTTGGAAACCAGAGGTTACTCGTAACGCACTGATAGAAAACCAGGTGTTACTCGTAACGCACTGTTTGGAAACCAGGGGCTACTCGTAACGCACTGTTTGGAAACCAGACGTTACTCGTAGTGCATTGTTTGGAAACCAGGGGTTACTCGTAACGCACTGTTTGGAAACCAGAGAATTCTCCAACTCACTGATAAGAAACCAAAAGTTCTTCCTTATTCAGTGATAGGAAACCAAGGATTTTTAGTGACACACTGAGAGAGATAATACATCTTGAACAAATTCTACTGAATTGTTTACATGGAGAAATTATATCGGTAATAAACCTTCAAAGTTGATATACACACGAATCTATTCACGAAACAAAGTATCTGAATGAAATCACTGGTTTATGTAATTTAGGCATACCGCAGTATATAGAGCTAGAATAAAATATATCATAACTTACAATGCTAGAAACCTGATTTCGATACCCGTGGTGGGCGGAGCACAAATAGCCCATTGTGTAGCTTTGTGCTTAATTATAAACAAACAAGCTCTCCATTTTAGCTGTCGGAGTAGTTGGTACACCACAGAATCTAGGTAGTACACTAGAGTTATGAAAAATATTTCGTGGGTTTTTTCGTCTACCTGTCCAACAGATACTTGCTGTAGAATCTAAGTAGTACACTAAAGATAGGATAATGCATTCAGTAAGTTTGTTCGCTACTTCTCCAGAATATTTTAACTGTCGTAACAGTTGGTACACGGTAAAACTTAGGTAGTACACTAAAGATAGGATAATGCATTCAATAAGTTTGTTCGCTACTTCTCCAGAATATTTTAATTGTTGTAACAATTGGTACACGGTAAAATCTAGGTAGTACACCAGAGTTAGAACAAGGTAGTCTGTAGGTTTGTTCGTCCACTTCTCTAGAATATTTTAACTGTTGTAACAGTTGGTACACGGTAAAATCTAGGTAGTACACCAGAGTTAGAACAAGGTAGTCTGTAGGTTTGTTCGTCCACTTCTCTAGAATATTTTAACTGTTGTAACAGTTGGTACACGGTAAAATCTAGGTAGTACACCAGAGTTAGAACAAGGTATTCTGTAGGTTTGTTCGTCTACTTCTCCAGAATATTTTAACTGTTGTAACAGTTGGTACACGGTAAAATCTAGGTAGTACACTAGAGTTAGGACAAGGTATTTTGTAGGTTTGTTCGCTACTTCTCCAGAATATTTTAACTGTTGTAACAGTTGGTACACGGTAA
>NW_013670293.1:70354-74083 GCF_000517525.1 Limulus polyphemus
TGGGAACGTTCCCTCTAACATACTAACTTATATATCCTCTACCGGAGTTGTGGGAACGTTCCATCTAACATACTAACTTCTATATCCTCTACCGGAGTTGTGGGAACGTTCCATCTAACATACTAACTTATATATCCTCTACCGGAGTTGTGGAAACGTTCCATCTAACATACTAACTTCTATGTCTTCTACCGGAGTTGTGGAAACGTTCCATCTAACATACTAACTTCTATGTCTTCTACCGGAGTTGTGGGAACGTTGCAACTAACATACTAACTTCTATGTCTTCTACCGGAGTTGTGGAAACGTTCCATCTAACATACTAACTTCTATGTCTTCTACCGGAGTTGTGGAAACGTTCCATCTAACATACTAACTTCTATGTCTTCTACCGGAGTTGTGGAAACGTTCCATCTAACATACTAACTTCTGTGTATTCTACCGGAGTTGTGGAAACGTTCCATCTAGCATACTAACTTCTATGTCTTCTACGGAATTGTGGGAACGTTTCAATTGACATATGACATTTTAAGTCCTGTAAATCTAATTGACTATTCTTCAAATTGTCGACAGTTTACATCTAAACTTTTACATTGTCTGTGTTTAAAGAATTCTAACTAGTTATTAAGTTTCGCATTTCCTTGCTTTGTGATAGAAGAAACATTGATTTAAAAACATATATATTTTCCGACTTGTTCAATATCAAACAGGATTACTAAAATTGCTTTCCTTTGACTTTATCATGAACACCCTAAAGGATGTTTGTTATAGTTTGTTTCGTATTTGACCGCGGTTTCTCTTCATCTATGGTAGCACATATCACTAAATGTCTTTCTTAAAAATTCCGTGAAATTCTCGAAGGAGCTTTTCACCTGCTCACTAATAAAAACCTACTCTTCCCTGTAGGGTATGTCTTACTTTAGAAAGTTTTCACACCTCAACACATTTCTTATTTTGATTGTGATATAAGTGAAATCCATTTTTGGCTCTCCTGTGATCAGAATGTTCTGGGTTCTAGATTATAGTTCTTTCACCAGAAACTAATGAAAATATAATGTAGCACATTTTACTTATAAAAAGTAAAGGCACAAATCTTTACAGAATTCTACCTGAGTTCTGTTCCAGTAAAGATTTTATTAAACTGGAATATATATATATATTCTTGTATTTTAAAGTTATGTATGATAATAAAATCATGGCTTTTATACACTAGAAACGTTCTTCACCTACTTAGTGGAGCGAGTCGAGCAAGTGAAACAAGAAAGGCAGAACTGCCTTGTATCAGGTGCTGTGTATTATTCAGGCTGACCAAGCTGCTGAGTAATAAGAGATCTGGAGAGTTCTAATGCCAAAGTTCTATTTTTTGTTACATACTCACAACGTTCTCCCTGGTAGTTCTGTATAAACTTTTCTTTGTGGTTGCAATAAATTCAACGACACGTGTTATACTACTGTATATATATATATATATATATACACACACACTATGGTGAAGAGCATTCCGTCTGCAACAAATATATATAAAATATAGCTATATTTCATTCTGACGTTTACTGCACATTTCTGTGACTGTTTCTTTATTATTTCATTCTTTTTTTTTGTTTTTCTTTATGAAAAATAAGAGAAATAAAGTTGTTGTTTTTTAATAAGGAAATCCCAAAGCTCTAACAATCCACTCAAGTCTCACGATCTTTTGTTTACTTTTTTACCTTCACAGTATCATTTTATAAAGAAATGTTTCTAATCTCTAAGTTTAGTTTTCTTCAGTTTTACATTTGACAACAGAGTATATGATCATATAAAAAATTATAACACTTGAAATCTCCAGTCATTTGCTCGATATATCTACACTCTTAAATTTTTAAAAACTCTTGTTTTCAAACTGGAAATATGTCTCAGTGATTAAGTGGTCAAGCTCAAGATGATCTTATACAGAGGGTTAAATACGTTACATTAAAGCAATTTTGAATAAGCAAATCAGGAAACCTCCGGATAAACACAGCTGATATAAAGGCACAGTGGAACGGCATGCATCAGAAATAAATTTTGACACTTCGTAGACAACCATAATGCCACGAAAAATGCATTATTTTGGAAAAGAGTAACAGGGGAGAGTGGTGTGCTTTGGAGATGACAGCATAACGGAGTCGTTTGCAGGGCTATTATCCAGATTCACGACCATCAGACAGAAAATGGCCGAACATAGAACCATGAAATGGAACACTTGGTGAGGATCCAAAATAGTTTTAATCTAAAACTCTTAACTTCTGTATATAAGAGTGTTAGGTTAAAATAATGTTTTCAATGATCCTGTGTGAAATGAAATGGTACATGAACTCATCTTTGTATTTTGAAAAAATAAAACATCATTTTATCAGTTTCGTTGTTATTTCAATCAAGCGCATTATTATTTTGTTTGTTAGTATGTACGTATTCAGAAGTTGAGTAGGTTATATCAAAACCAATTTTGGATCCTCATCATGTTGTTACAGTACATGGCGCCAAGTTCGGCCATGTTCTATCTACGACCGTGCATCTTGACAATAATCCGGCAGTAGATTTTCCATTGCAAAAGACTCTGTCGTAAGGCTGTTATGTCCAAAATAAATCCTTCCTCCCTGTGACTATCAGTAAGCCATCCAGTATATGAGGACGATGGTTTTCCGATTGTTCAAAAATTCAGACCACTGTGTCTACCAATTTTACCGATGTCTACGTACGGAATAACATGAATACCTGTTTCATTCTTCGGTGTAAGCGACGGTTAAATGAATATTCCGTAGAAACAGCTTGTGTACGTGATACATGTGTCGTTTTTTTCAAATAGAGATACTTATTGCCTTGAACGCGTACACAGCTTTTACTACTAGCATTTGCGTTCATGGGTTCTCTCCTATAACAAGACATTCAAATTTGCTTACCACGGCTGTATTACGACTTGTTCCAGGTCTATTTCTGGGTGGTTCTGATCTCCCAAGTTGATACATTTTTCTTTGTTCTCCAACGCTATTTAGTAAAATGGACATTTCAATCTTCAAAAGTCTAAATCCCCGATCTTAACACATCTTTATTTTCTGAATTTATAAATATTTTGCGTGGGTGCTACATACACCTACCAAAAACGATAAACTTTCGGTGGCATTAAACTACCTACGAAATGCCAAACAATGTCAAAATGCAGTTCTGGCACATGACGTTACACAGCGACTTTACGTAGGTTGTGATTGTCACGTGACCTATTGATTTAAATATTCAACTCGTTTTAATATAATATACTTAACCCTCTGTGTGTATATTCTAAGACTAATAGGTAAATATATTATATAGTTCTTGTTTTTTCTATTGCGTAACAAGAGTGCACGGACATTGTTGAAAAATGCCTTTAAATCACTCGTTTCTAGTCTTCCCCTGACCGAATGGAGTCCTCTGGTATTTCCTTAAAATGTCAAGCATGATCCTTCGCATTCTTCACCATACCTTTACGACACAGACCAAGTTCAGCATACAGTTATTACATTGAAGTAGTTTACGAAACTACGTTGTTGTAGAATACATTTATCGAATGAGAAAACATTAATAAACATATCGTTAATATGGAATTTATTAAATGTCATCATTTGTTTTTGAACGTAACGCTGATATGTAGATAGGTTTACTCAAACACACGTATCTGTTCATTTCAGTTGGGCCCTGCATGGTTAGGTACTCGACTCGCAATCTGAGGGTCGC
>NW_013670293.1:74823-76303 GCF_000517525.1 Limulus polyphemus
AAAACAGACAAACAAACATTTCAGTTGTGTAGATCCACGAAGTTTATAGAGGTCTTTCTATACGTTTATATTATTAGCCAATTTAATTTCTTAACTGGTAAAAACTTGATTTAGTGAAACTTGTCAGTTTTATGTTAAGTTTCTGTGCTGATTATACCTACACGATAAAAACGGTCATCGTTATTATGCAATAGAGAATGTACAATTAGTTACGTGGTTAAAAAAAGAAACCGCTGTTTGATTCACATGTTTCATATAAAGAAGAATCCTGTTAATAATAATGAAGGAAAACATAGAATTGTGTTTATGAGAAGCTTTTCGTACAAAAACCGAACTTTCTGAATCTTCTGTACTTTCCTGAAATATTTCTGTGCTGGAATACAATTATTTTCTCGAGTTCTCTTCAGATTTAATGAACGTATGAGAAGAAATAACAATTGTGTTTTTTTTGTATAGAACCAATCGTTACAGAACTATTGGTTCATTACAGCTTGCCCCCCACTGGCTCAGAGGGAAGTCTGAATGCTCATAACGCTAAAAACCGTGTTTCGATACCTGTGGTGAACACAGCTCAGATAGCCCATCGGATAGGTTTGTGCTTAAGAACAAAACAAAACCAAATAAACAAACATTAGAGCTATGTCGCAATAAATAGTTAGGGACACAATCAAATATTAAAAACATTACAGCTATGTCGCAATAAATAGTTTTGAAGTATTTTTTAGCGATAGTTAGAGACACAATCAAATATTAAAAACATTACAGCTATGTTTGAATAAATAGTTTTGAAGTATTATTTTAGCGATAGTTAGGGACACAATCAAATATTAAAAACATTACAGCTATGTTTGAATAAATAGTTATGAAGTATTTTTTAGCGATAGATAGGGACGCAATCAAATATGAAAAACATTACAGCTATGTTTGAATAAATAGTTTTGAAGTATTTTTTAGCATAGATAGGGACACAATCAAATATGAAAAACATTACAGCTATGTTTGAATAAATAGTTTTGAAGTATTATTTTAGCGATAGTTAGGGACACAATCAAATATCAAAAACATTACAGCTATGTTTGAATAAATAGTTATGAAGTATTTTTTTAGCGATAGATAGGGACACAATCAAATATTAAAAACGTTACAGCTATGTTTGAATAAATAGTTTTGAAGTATTATTTTAGCGATAGTTAGGGACACAATCATATATCAAAAACATTACAGCTATGTTTGAATAAATAGTTATGAAGTATTTTTTTAGCGATAGATAGGGACACAATCAAATATGCAAAACATTACAGCTATGTTTGAATAAATAGTTATGAAGTATTTTTTTAGCGATAGATAGGGACACAATCAAATATGCAAAACATTACAGCTATGTTTGAATAAATAGTTATGAAGTATTTTTTTAGCGATAGATAGGGACACAATAAAATATGAAAAACATTACAGCTATGTTTGAATAAATAGTTATGAA
>NW_013670293.1:77041-80775 GCF_000517525.1 Limulus polyphemus
AAAAACATTACAGCTATGTTTGAATAAATAGTTATGAAGTATTTTTTTAGCAATAGATAGGGACACAATAAAATATCAAAAATAAAATTTGAAAGAACATCCGAAAATTCTAAAAACTCTATCTATGTATATGGAAAAAAGAAGTAAAAAAGTCCACAACGCTCAACAAAGTAACCTGGTATCATCACGATTTACCGTTAATCTGGTGAAACGTTGCGTGTTCTCAGGCTAATCAGGCGAAATACCGTTTGTGTTATTATATACTTTACTGCTATTTTATCTTCTTTGTTTGTTTATTTGTAGTTAAGCACAAAGCTACATAATGAGATATCTCTGCTGTTTCCACCACGGGTAGCAAAACCCGATTCTTAGCGTTATAGTTGAGTCGCTAGGGCGGAGTGAGGGGCTTGATTTTATTTACAAATAAAGATTTTGAAACTTACTAAAAATGCTTAAAATGAGTAGACTATTGTAAAGTTGTTAGATTAGAATTAAGGTCATGATGACAACTAAGTCAACATTTCATGTACAGAAAAGAGAAAAAAATACGGTAAGACTTGCCTATATACAATATATAACTTTTTACCGCGTAGGGAAGAAGGTATATATTGTATATAGGCAAGTCTTACCGTATTCGTTTTTTTGTACAGAACCCAGAGGATATGTTTACGTCGTAAGTACAGATTTCCTCTGAGTTCTGTACATATAAGCAATAGCTTTACAGTTTAATGTTTCATATTGAATTTTAAAAGCTAGAATCTAAAAGGTTGGATCTGACACTGAATGTTGTGTATGTAGGCATTACCCTTGTTGTTGTACTCATCTTTTTTGGTGGACTTTATGATGTTTTGTATTTTGATGTTTCAAATATTAACCTAATAATACATACAAATCAGTAAGCAATCGATAATTACGCTAAGTATTTAAAGTTAAACTAGTCCGTTTTCACTGAAATAACTTCTCAGAGGCGCTTGTGTATTGGTAAGATTAACTTCTCAGAGGCGCTTGTGTATTGGAAAGATTAACTTCTCAGAGGCGCTTGTGTATTGGAAAGATTAACTTCTCAGAGGCGCTTGTGTATTGGTAAGATTAACTTCTCAGAGGCGCTTGTGTATTGGAAAGATTAACTTCTCAGAGGCGCTTGTGTATTGGTAAGATTAACTTCTCAGAGGCGCTTGTGTATTGGAAAGATTAACTTCTCAGAGGCGCTTGTGTATTGGAAAGATTAACTTCTCAGAGGCGCTTGTATATTGGTAAAATAGTACGTTTAAAATTGAGGAAACGATAGACATAAAATTAGGATTCGTAAAAGTTTGAGTCAAGTTTTATATCTAAAAAGACAATACATAAGAATATTCACTTTTGATCGAATGACATCTAACTAGAAAAATCAAAAATACAGATCAATGTTCTATAAAACGAAGTGGAAATCACATAAATCACACGGAAACTAAATCCTACAATAATCAGAAACGTTAAATCATCAGCTTTGTATCGATATTAACGTTGTTTTTTCGTCGTAATCTTGATAATGTTGCATGAGACTCGTCCAGATTAACAGATTAAAGTTAGTCCTAAATGTACAACTAAATAAAGTACCAAATAATTATCATCAAGTTAAAATTTACAATAGTAAAAATATTCATTATAATAACAGTATTAGAAAGTACAAAAACAGAATACAAATGACAAACAGAAGATTAACAAAAGTTTGAAATTAACATTATAAATTCAGGTAAGTGGGTGAATGTTTTATACAATATACATCTGTGTATATATAACAGGTGTACAGTTAACTGAATAAATGTTTTATACGACATACATCTGTGTATAACAACGAATACGCTCTCCAGCCTCACTCAGTAAACAAGGAACATATTTATAAATCATGTTTATATACAGCTAATTTTTACAACCCTTCCAACTGTAATTAATAAAATTAAGTATAATGGCAGGAAAACAAATTATGTTACTGGAAAAATTTAAAAGAACTTATTGAAAATTATTAATTCAAAAAATTCTAAACCTCGTTTCTCATTCCACTGAAACTGTTGTGCTCATATCAACATCATAACTAAACCAGAGTATAAACCCATTAAGGCCGTCCCAGCTGAGTTTCAAGTGTTCTGCAGTTTGAATCTACCGAGTGCAATAGGATTACAGAACCAGCATTACCGAAAGCAATATACACTGTTTTTTTAATTGTTGTTTTGAACAAAAAATACCGAAGTTATCTATACCATTAGTGAATATGAAGAAATTATTAATAATGTATACACCTAATAAAGAAAAGACTTATTAACTTATTTACTTCAGTAATAAAAGAAGTATAAAACATGTACCAAGAATTCAAAATGCATTGATATATCGTATTTTTTAAACCTAGCGGCAATAAACAAGATTACTGTTTTTTTCTAGTTTTTTTTCAAGAAAACAAAGCAAACTCAACGAATTTTCAAGCGTCTCAAGTCCCTGCATTCAATGCAAATCCTAGCATTATATGTTGAAGAATATTTTTTAAATACATTGATACTAACAAGATAAACTAATTTTCGACATTGTATAGCTTACAGGAAGAGCTTTTCAATCTATACAATTTTTTTTTACGGTAAACATTTAAATCTAATTTTAAAAACTTTTTAACTTACTACTGTTAGGTTTATTTAGTATCATCAGTTGGTAAGCTTTGAATGGAAACGAAAGACAGTTCGAAACTACCACAAATTAGAGTATATTAATCTTTTAGCTATTTGATTGGTTCTTGTTGATATTCTGTTTTTGTTTATGGTTCATTAATTTCTACTTATCTTGACTGACTGGTTCTCAGTGGATACAAAACACTAGAGCTAATTAGAGCTAAAAAAGGGTTAATTCACAGTAGATTTTACAGTCCGTTACGGGGAAGATAACCAACAATATAACAATAACTTCATAGTAGATTGTAGACTCCATTACGGGGAGGATATCTTACAATGTAACAATAACTTCACGGTAGATTCTACAGTCAGTTACGGGAAAAACAACTTATAGTATAACAATAACTTCACGGTAGATTGTGTATTCATTTAAAGTGAAGTAGGAACATTTATTAGTAAATAATAAAAATAATAATAATAAGACGTCGTAGTATAAACTTCAGAGAGATCTAAATATTGTGTTGATCATTTGTTATTAAAGATCTATATATTGTTCAAAAGTGGAGAATGCTGTTATTTTCCAATATTATTCACTAAAAAGATTAAAAATGCATACAGTATTATATGAACAAGATAAGATTAACAATATATGTATTGATCAGTATTTTTTACCAATAAATATAATATAATAACTTTATACATAATTTAACATTTATAATATTTTATTATTTCCTCTTTTTAGTGCTGATGTATAGATTTATTTAAATTATTCCTTGTGTTTGTCGAATTACTGAACAAGTAACTTTCAAAGCTGGAGGAGAAGAGTGTTTGCCGAATTACTGAACAAGTAACTTTCAAAGCTGGAGGAGAAGAGTGTTTGTCGAATTACTGAACAAGTAACCACTCTTCTCCTCCAACATTGAAAACTCTTCTCCTCCAGCTTTGAAAGATACTTGTTCAGTAATTCGACAAAGGTTTGTCGAATTACTAAACAAGTCTCTTTCAATGTTGGAGGAGAAGAGTGTTTGTCGAATTACTGAACAAGTCTCTTTCAAAGTTGGAGGAGAAGAGTGTTTGTCGAATTACTGAACAAGTCTC
>NW_013670293.1:81550-85968 GCF_000517525.1 Limulus polyphemus
TACTGAACAAGTAACTTCAATGTTGGAGGAGAAGAGTGTTTGTCGAATTACTGAACAAGTATCTTTCAAAGCTGGAGGAGAAGAGTGTTTGTCGAATTACTGAACAAGTATCTTTCAAAGCTGGAGGAGAAGAGTGTTTGTCGAATTACTGAACAAGTATCTTTCAATGCTGGAGGAGAAAAGTGTTTGTCGAATTACTGAACAAGTAACTTTCCAAGTTAACATTACATTTTTTGGTATATGGTGAGTTACACTAAAGTTACAACATTACACTTTTTATTATGTGGTGAGTTACGCTAAAGATACAACATTAAATTTTTTAGTATGTGGTGAGTTACGCTAAAGTTGCAACATTACATTATTTTAATATGCAGGTTCGTGCATACTAGAATTATGTGACACAAGTCAACAAGACAAGAAAAGCGTTCAATTTAGAACGTCATATATTACAATTGAATTCGGATTTTTGCTATAACCTTGCATTGTACAACTGAAGATCTAACACAATCGCAAATTCAAACAAAGACCTTCTAATTCTCAGTCTTAAGCTGTCCTTAGACCATCAAATGTTGGTTTACCTTCTTCTCTTCAATTCACGAGCTTCTCCATATTTCATGTCAAAGTTTTTCAAGCAATTGTTGTTTTATTTAGTTAGGTTTGAAAGTGTATTAAATCATGGTTTAAACCATGTTTGTTAACAAAACTGATGTATTTGGACTTTCTTGACTTTTAAAACGAGTGTTGAAAAAGCCATTTCTGGATAACAGTTGTTTCAGATGAACTAAACTTGTTTTCCTGGATTTCATGTGTATGTTCAGATGGTTCTTATGGTTTATAGAAACATATTATACCAAGAATCTCATAGTTGGAAGTTACCACCAGGATATAATTCCAAGATTAATCCCTACCAACATAACTCATGTCAGTATGCTTCCACCAGTGAACTCAACTCTGGTTATTATTCAGTATGCTTCCACCAGTGAACTCAACTCTGGTTATTATTCAGTAGGTTTCCACCAGTGAATCGGTCGGAAGAACAAACCCCTATAATCACGAAGATGAAGCGAACGTTTTCTCCCTAAGTGCAAAATGGATAGTGTCTGTGATTTAGTTTGGCTGAACTGTAATTTTCTGCTTATGGGTACTTTTCTGTTAAGTCAAACTTGATATTAAAACTAGATTACTGCTTGTAACAAACATCTTATACAAAATAAAATGCTTAATTTACAAAGGGTGGAGATGTAGTAAAAGTAACACACTAGATGGCTACTTTCTAGCTAATAGTCATTCACTTTTCCGATACTGATGACAGCGCCTCTTGTGTGAGGTATGTGAAAGAGGACGTAAACACAAACCTCAAAGTCATATAAGTGTTGTACAGCTGTATTTTTAGGTTTTACATCCTTCAGAAGGACACAGTGCTTGCTTTTAACAAGTTTTTTAGATATGGTTTTCGTTTCCTAGGCAAAAGTGTGACCTGTGTGAACTTTGTATTCGACGACCTTGCCCCTGTAGAATTGACAAAAACTGCTAATTGCAATATCCATTCTGACGCCCTGTTTCCTACACTTCAATAAAAATGTTAACAAACTAGAGTTATGAGCTCAAACTTGATAATCATTGAGTCTGAAATGAACTTACTCCAGACAAAAGTATGCCGAAATTCAAATAACAATTTCGTGCGAAAACAAATAACAGTAAATGGAACCAATGATCAAAAGACTTGAAATTAGACGACTAGTTTCAACACATTTTTGTCTCCTATTCAGTCTCACGTTGTCTTCTGACAGGAAAACTGGCCAACAACGCCTAAGCGACTCCGGAATTTTGAAATTCCTTTCCTGGAGGTCAGAAAACTGTTTAGATTAAAGTGACTTTGAAGGGTGTTAAAATTAAGCAGGATTTTGATTGAGTAACTTTCTACGATTCTTCTTCTTATGTAGTTATCCATTTTCTGTGTAATTCTTGTTCATTTCCAACCGATTTGATGGCCAGAATACCTCATATGAAGAAAAATCGCGTTGATCATATTTTTATATTTAATCCTTACTTTAGATTCAGAAAATCCAGTTTTTTCCAGTTTATCCCACACAACGTTTCTCACAAGATGGGAATACTATAATATAAAGCCTTGTTTTTTTATCTTCAGATGTGGTTCTATTTCAAGTTAGATTGTTTTTACTGGTATTCGGAAATACGTATGTGGTCCTCAAGAGGTTCTTCATTAATATTCTCTCTCTAATGTTTGTGCTGTATAACGGTTTCACACTATTGGTTAGCCTTTCTTTATCTTCATGGAACAAGATTTCTCTTGTTATAAGATGATAATTTTTACTGAATCAAAGTGGAAAGTAAAGCTGCTTGTTTTCGATGGCTGTTAGGAAAAAATGAAGAAATAATAGCTGTTTTAATCTGTTTATCGTGGCATAAAAAGAGGTGAACAAATTTTAAACAGCTCATTCTATGTTTAGCTTGCATACTTCGTCCAAAAATGTTTATAGATGCACAGAAAACGAGTGTTCTTTTTAAAATTGAAGAAAGTCTTAGAATACAAATAGTTGCTCATTCTTTGCAAAGTTCAATTTCTTTAAGAGAATTTGATATGAAAGAATTTTGAATGATTAGTGGTAAACTAACAAGTTTAAAGCCAAATTATTTATAACATTCTAAATGAAAATAAAGTAAAGTACAGTTTCCTATCAATTAACAGTGAGTTTGACCAAACATTTATACTTGCCTCCTATTGTTTACCAAACATAACAGCAAATGCAGGAATGTTTATTTAGCGTTACGTACTGGAAGCTCGATTTTAAACCAGAGTTTGTACTTTTCTGCAGCTTGTACAAAAATGTATGTGAATTCCTCTAACAGCTATGGCAGCTTAATGATAAATGACATGATAAGGTTCTTTTATTTTAAGTGAAAAGAATAAAAAAATCATATGGATGTTTCTCGACGCCCAGATTCATACAGTGAATCAATTAAAATGCTACTTCCCTCCTGCTCTCCACGTGACTGATAATGACCGAAAATTTTGTTTAAAAGGCTCAAAATGAAATTTCTCTACACAGATGAAAAGAGAGAGTGAAATATATTACCCATTATATTAGCTACATCACGAGACAGGGAACGGTACACGTTGTTATAACGTTGAAATAAGTCAAAACTCTGATATCCGACCTAATTATCTAAGAAACTGTAATTTAAAAGAGTAATGATAGTAGAACCAGCTATTTTCTTGGTAATATATATTCAACAAAAAACTTTCAAACAACTGTGTCGACGTTGAAAAAGCAAACTAACTGGAATTCCGAGTCCTTCAACAACTATTATGTAAATCATAACGTTTTCTTTCAAAATACATTTACAAAAAGACTATTTTCCAAAACGTGAATTAGTTTTTTTTTTACATAAAATATATAGTGAAATTATTACTGGGGAATAATCGCTGGAATTTTGATGATTTTCTATAAGTTTTTTTCAACTAGTCTGATAAACGACGGATATGTAATTGTTTTTTTTTAATTAATAGTTTTGTTGTCGACTAAGTCCGCTTGTTCTGATTACATATATATATCTATAAATCCTTCGCTGAATTACGTTCCCTTTATATTAGGAAACAGAAACATTATTCATAAAAAAACCTTACTTCTCTGTCCCGTTTAATTTGATTTATTATTCAAATAGTTTTACTCGTTTCTCAGTACATTCTACGCGCAGCAAGGCATAATATTTGTTCGTCATTATTTGAAACGTCCGTAAATTTTACGTTCTTTCTTAGCAAACTTATTAAAACGTCCGTAAATTTTACGTTCTTTCTTGGCAAACGTATTAAAACGTCCGTAAATTTTACGTTCTTTCTTAGCAAACTTATTAAAACTTCCGTAAATTTTACGTTCTTCCTTGGCAAACGTATTAAAACGTCCGTAAATTTTACGTTCTTTCTTGGCAAACGTATTAAAACGTCCGTAAATTTTACGTTCTTTCTTGGCAAACTTATTAAAACGTCCGTAAATTTTACGTTCTTTCTTGGCAAACGTATTAAAACGTCCGTAAATTTTACGTTCTTTCTTGGCAAACTTATTAAAACGTCCGTAAATTATACGTTCTATCTTAGCAAACTTATTAAAACGTCCGTAAATTTTACGTTCTTTCTTAGCAAACGTATTAAAACTTCCGTAAATTTTACGTTCTTTCTTGGCAAACTTATTAAAATGTCCGAAAATTTTACGTTCTTTCTTAGCAAACTTATTAAAACGTCCGTAAATTTTACGTTCTTTCTTAGCAAACGTATTAAAACTTCCGTAAATTTTACGTTCTTTCTTGGCAAACGTATTAAAACGTCCGAAAATTTTACAATCTTTCTTGGCAAACTTATTAAAACGTCCGTAAATTTTACGTTCTTTCTTAGCAAACGT
>NW_013670293.1:86641-89843 GCF_000517525.1 Limulus polyphemus
AACATTTTTTGTAAGCATTCGTTTTTTTTTTTTGTTTGTTTTTTAAATTTTGATACAGCCTATTCAAATTATTATGTTAAAAATTAAGCAGAAATATAAGATTAAGTAGTAAAAGGATATCTAAGAAAATAAATCAGAGAGTTCTGAAAAATTCTAACCCAATAATTGGCACTTCCTGTTCTGTGAAACTTCTTTTGGCAATCTGAATAAAATGGAACAATGGTCACTGTGTATTTGTTTTTTACATCTGAAAACAATGGAACAATGGTCACTGTGTATTTGTTTTTTACATCTGAACACAATGGAACAATGGTCGCTATGTATTTGTTTTTTACATCTGAACACAGAGGAACAATGGTTACTGTGTATTTGTTTTTTACATCTGAACACAATGGAACAATGGTCACTGTGAATTTGTTTTTGAAATCTGAGTACATTAGAACAATAGTCGTTGTGTATTTGTTTTTGAGATGTGAATACAATGGAACAATGATCTCTGTATATTTGTTTTGAGATATGAATACAATGGTCACTGTGTATTTGTTTTGGTGATCTGAATACAGTGAAACAATGGTTACTGTGTTTTTGTTTTTATTATCTGAATACAATGGAACAATGGTCGCTGTGCATTTGTTTTATGATCTGAATACATTAGAGCAATGGTCGCTGTGTAATTGTTTTTGTGATCTGAATACAATGGAACAATGGTCACTGTATATTTATTTTTGTGGTCTGAATACATTAGAACAATGGTCTCTGTGGATTTGTTTTATGATCTGAATACATTAGAACAATGGTTACTGTGTATTTGTTTTTGTGACATGAATACATTAGAACAATGGTCGCTGTGCATTTGTTTTGTGATCTGAATACATTATGTATTTATTGTTTTATTTATGGCTAATCAATCTACATGTTGTTTGTGAGTCTTTTTATAGATATAATTTGGGTCATTATAAGCTGTAATTTTCATTCAATTATTAAATTGGAATTTGGAGTTGAAATTTTCAACTTGAACGACACTAAATGCGACAGATTGGCTGAATGGTCTGGTCAAGGTTGGAGGATAGCCGTCCCAAATTACAAACTATTGATCATAAGGAAGCCAGCCGATCACAAGCATCCGGTTTTGTCCAGCTCTTTGCTCCGAATAACGAAGCTGACTTCCACTTTTATAACGCGTCCACAACTGAAAGTGCGAATCGTTTTCAACCGCATCGCCAACTTTACACTCTCTGACCAGTAGCCCGGCACGTTAACCATTAGGTCATGTCCACTCCGATCATTTCATTTAGATATTTAAAACAGTGAATCAGATTGTCCGCCGAACTATTTATAACGCCATCAAGTCTACCGTTAGTTGTCACGCCACGCCATCTATTCGTTTACTTATATTAATAACACTTCAAATACATATTGATTTAATATTTTGCAATATACTGACTCTCTTTATTAACACTGAATATACATGGAAGTACTGTATATCTCAAAGCATCGGGTTTCTTTAGTTAAAACAAGCAAATTGTGGCGCCATCTTTTGCTCAAAGAATCCGCATTATTTGTTTGTTAACGTCATTCACCATTTTTATATATATTATTTTTAACAAACATATTTTGCATGCTAATTCATGAACTTTCGTAATGTTATTTTATAAGGTTTAAGAATTATTTTTCATTTTTTATGAGAATACTTATTAGTATACGATTTACAATATTCTGTATAATCATAAAGACTGAAAGAAAATATACAAATCCATATATCAGAAAAGAATGTACATGAAAATGTAAATAAGAAGTTAAAAGTAAGGCATTATCTATTGTCGAGAAAAATAAAAAGTTAAGAGAAGAATGTAATGAGACAGCCAACAAGATGTGGATGTTATAAAAAGTCTCACAAGTACCATTAGATAAAGGTCTGCAGCAGAGATGATTTAATATTACGTGTAATTCCATTACGTTGGATAATCTTATTTTCCAATTATATGAGCAGTTTGTCTTAGGCTACATACTTTATTTTTGTTCCTGGAAATCTTATATCAAACTAAACGAATGCAAAATAAGTAATATAAAAAAGACATAAGTACTTCATTCTCAAAAATATTCTTTCTGTTGAAACTTAGAATAACATTTAAAAAAACAATTTGGTGATGAATGTGAAATGAAGTTGCAGGGCTAGAATTGGACTTTCCAGTCTGAACGGTTGCCATGTGCACGAGCTAATCGAAGACCCCGAGGATTCAGATGTAGTCATCATTCGGCTTGAGCAAAGGAAGCCAGCCAGCAGTACCCGCCGCCAAAAGGGTCCTATCCAGTTATTTCAAGTAAATGTTGGGATTTACTGTCACTATTATAATGCCCCCAAATCTGAAAACGTATAGTGTTTTCAGCAATATCAAGTGTCAAACCCTGGATCCTTCAACCTGCAGCCCGAAAAGCTAACTGGTAGGACACGCCTGACCCTACAGTGATAGAAAAACATATTAAACGAAGACTGGGCAGGTGAAATATGAAACTGTGTTTTTAACTTATTCTATTCTGCTATCTGAATCTTCTTTATATTGGTGTTTTTTAAAGTGCACGTAAACAATAAATAATCGTAAGAAAAATAACTTCAAACAGTGCAACTGTTGTTCTTTTTCTTGTTATTTACTTTCTTTTATTACTTCAACAGAAAAATTCATTTCAATAAGTGAAAATGTTTTCATGCTTTTGATTTTTCTGAGAATGCTTATATTATCTAAAATATTCTTTAAAACATGTCCATCGATAAACCATCTTTGGAAAAAGAAATGAAATGACTTTAAAATATATCCTAAACAAGATAATATTGTACATTGTCTCAGCGAAACCTTAATAGGAACAAACGTAGACCAGTGTTTAGCGTTCCGGATTGTGGATCCAAACCTGACTATGAACGAACGTGGTTCAGTTTTTAGCATTCCGGATTGTGAATCCAAACCTGACTAGAAACAAATGTGGTCCAGTGTTTAGCGTGCCGGATTGTGGATCCATCGATCGCATTCCATTATTGCAAAAAGAAAGAAAGAACTCGTGCTCAGCACAATGTTGGCCTTCGTTGGGTTATAAGGGAGACGGTCAAATCCCATTGTTTGGTCAGATAACAGTAACTTTCTAGTAAATCAACTCAAAATCAGGAACAGCTAACGCAGATAGCTCTGGAATAACTTGAGTAGTCGAGCTT
>NW_013670294.1:0-1538 GCF_000517525.1 Limulus polyphemus
CCCCAATGGTCTTTGAATTCAGGAGGAGTTCACTGTGTTTTGGTGTTGATGTTTCCATCAACATATCCCCAGATCGTAGCTTCTTGCCTGACTTTGGAGAGCCAGCAAGCCCCTCTTATCCCTTCTGAATAAAAAAGGGAGACATTTGCCCTAAAAATTTATTAGACAGCAATTGCAGGATCAGGAAGCGAGGTACAAGGCTACATTGTGGTGGAGACTGCTGTTCAGTCTTCTAGGCATGGTCATTTACCAATTAGCAGAGTTTTTCCTTTTTTTAATGTGGATTTGGGGGATCCATAATAAAAGAGAAAGATTCAGTGCCCACTGACCCCACCCGCCATGGAGTCCTAGGAGGGGATGCACTACAATGTCAAACAAGGACACTGCAACAATGCCAGGGTTTTCGTGAGCACTATACCCAAACACCAGCATCAGACACAATGTCCACAACACCTGTTGAGAACACCCAACACTGGTACTCAGTTGACCCTAGCCTGAGTGGACCAGCCGATTGACCCTGGGGGCCACCCGTCTATAGGAATTCAAGGCCAAAGTGGTGTGTTGCAGTGCCCCAGACACCACTAAACCACCAGGATCCTCCCCTTCACGGGTCGCCACGCACGTGGGTGGATGTTTAGATCCCAAAGGTAGTAACTGAAAATACAGAACCTTCCCTGGGAGGTCCCCTCACCACGTACAGGAATGCACGTCGAGGGGTTCTGATTTATATATATTGAAACAAAATGAAGGGGTGAGAGTTATGTCAATCAAAACTAAAAAATAAGGACCACTCTAATATGTATATACTATTATATTTAAAAATTAAATTAACTGAAAACATCAAAGTTTGCTGTATAGATAAATTTCCTATTTGATCAAAACTAAAATGATACACATACATACTTGTCAAGATAATCCCAAACACAAAACATAATGTTACAATTTCCAAAATGTGTTCAACAACAACAAACAACTGAAATAAAATTGATAAAAAAATCATTGGTTATACATAAGTTATGATAATTAAGTGAGCATTACAATAATCCTGCAAAGAAGCCAAGAACTATTTTGTACAATCTAAGGAACATGTACAGTAATGATATAATGTTCTTTATATGTGAACTTCTGGAACAACATCCATGTGAAAGCTACTGAAGAAAAATACATTACTAGGATACTTTATTTACGGTATTTAGATGGTTCCCACCTGTGATGCAGAACAAAATTCCCCAACTTTTCCTCGATCAGGAAACATATAAATAAATTTATTTATAAAAAGTTATAAGACTTGTATCATGTAAGAACCATAATTTAAGCAGCAGAAATCTTAGCACAGAATCTAACATTTCTTTAGTAATAACTACTACTTTCAAACCTCCAACATGGTTAATGTAATTATTTACAATACACCCTGCCTTGCTAATGGAGAAACTATGTTTTACAGCTGCTTGACTATGTAAAAGGAGCAGTTTTCTAATGATATCCCACAATTTGTTGTACCTGTGACAGTATTTAAAAGAACAAAGTATTTATAAGTT
>NW_013670294.1:2449-24598 GCF_000517525.1 Limulus polyphemus
ACACACACCCCAATGAAAGAATAGACCATTCCAAGCTTTAACTTGTTGTTAAACAGATGTTTAAACAACTCTACTATTCAATTAATGAGTTCATCATTGAGATACTATAGATGTTCAGCCAATTTGTGACAGGCAGATTTTGTAAGAACAAAATTAATCTTCTTATACTTAACAAGACATTGCAGGAAGTTAAGATCACTGCAAGGAGCAGAAATAGCATCAGGAGCAGTGAACCATGTTCTGAGATAGATTTTAACAACAAAGATGCAAATGTTATGAAGACCTACATCCTTATGGCCAGAGAGCTTAAACTCTCCCATAAAAATCCAGATCTTTAGGATATATAAGGCCTTGGCCATCCATCATGCATGATGCTGTGCTCCAGGTGCTATAAATCACACGCCATGAGGAGGGATGCCACCAAGAAAGATTATAGCTAGTTCAAGAAGCTCTCGATAATTGTCTCTAGGTTGGTTGCCCCAACTATTGGTACTTCATCATGGTCAGCTGCAGTGTCATAAATGGACTGGTCCATGTATTCCCAAGATTGTTGGAGTTGTTTGAAAATTGCAATACCTGGACCAGAGGAAGACCCCATACAGTCTTTGAAAACACATACCAGAACAAGTTCTAACATATGAAACAAAATATTCTAGAAGTGAAAAGTTACAGAATGGATTATATATATAATGTTCTTCAAGATTCTGAATAATGTGAAATTTCCTGGGATATTCCGGAATGTGCTAGAATAACATGCTAAAATGTTCCAAAATATTCAGAATATGTAGATATAACGTGAGATACAAGGTAAAATTTCAACTACCATGAACAACCCCTAAATGTTATTAAATATGGATTTCTTATTTATAGGTATTGGTTTGGTATTTGGTGTTTTATGGTGCAAAGCAACGAGGCTATCTGTGGCAAACAACCAGTAAAAACAGTAAAAAAAAAGAAACTAGAGTAAAATGTAAAAACACAGCGAGTTAAATCTAAAATATGTACAAAATTTAGCTGAAAGATTTATATACAATTAAAAAGGCCAATTGTTCTTAAAAAATTAAAAATACAATCAAGTCGGACAGTGTCACAATCCCCAATGACACTGTCCAACGTCGAGGTACAACAAATTGTGGGATATCATTAGAAAACTGCTCCTTTTACATAGTCAAGCAGCTGCAGAACATAGTTTCTCCATTAACTAGGCAGTGATTGTACTATTTACACTGATTCTCTTAGCTCTCTACTGGCCCTGGAATCACTTAATGTTAGTTCTCACCCTGTTCTTGTCGATATTCACGGGAACGAGCTTGCTGACACTGCAGCAAAGTCCGTCTGCTATGGTGCCGACACGGCTGTGTCCGTCCCGTACATGGACTACGGTCCTATCTTCAAGACGTGGCTACATGCCATTTGACTTGGGGTTAGCAACGTCATAACAAGCTTATCCTGATCAAACCTTCTGTTGCTCTCTGGCCGTCTTGCTTCCATAAAGATCGGAAGGAGGAAGTTGTCCTGGCAAGGCTACGCATTGGTCACAGTTTTTAACTCATCATTTTCTTTTATCTGGTATGGACCCACCAAAGTGTAGCCTTTGTGACACTCATGTCACAACAGCCCACATCTTACTGTCAAGCCTTCGTTACGACCGTGAGTGGTGGCACCATTTTAGACGCGTGTTTTGTAAGAGTTTACCCCTAAGATAAAAATACCATCAGTATCTTTATCTAAAATTATATTTGCAGAATCTAAATTATTATGTCACCAAATTCAAGTAGTTCTTCATAAGCTTGTTAACTGTAACAAACTGAACATCAAAATCTTTGATGAGATCTCAAGCCAGTTTACAGAAATTTGCTGCAAAGATCAAGTAGATGGCAACTTATAAATACTTTGTTCTTTGAAATACTGTCACAAAAATATGTCAGTTACATAATATATCCAGGGTATTTGATATTCCTTCTATGACTAATGACATTGAGACTGTTTATTAATGCACAAAAACTTGTAAGATCAAAATATTTTTAAGGGAAACAGTCCATACTTAAAAAGTAATTTGTTAAGGGTTTTTAAGTTGTAGTAAAACGATTCTCCATGATCTAGTTTTGGAAGATGAGATGAAGCCCTGTTCATTTAGTCTAAAACCTACCAACTGTTTACATGTTCAGTGGAATTTTAAGCAGAGTACAAATGGTAGGTTTCAGAACTTCAATGAACTGCAAGTTCCTGTTGAAAGAAAAGGACATGACACTCAATTCTACTGACTACACCTGCCAATCACCACAACTGATCAACCCACACAGCCTCAGTTTTATCACACGCCCATGATTACCTTTATAAGACATTAAACAAGTACCTACAGTGGCCTGGAGAAGACCTCAGTACAGAAGTCAAAACTTTGTCTCCTCTTCTTTCAACAGAGAGTTCCAGTTTACATGACCTTTTTCAACTGGCATCATACCCCAAGACACTTTAATTGTAAACAAAAAGATTGATGCAGATAAACAATGTTTATGCACAAAATGTGAATATAGATGTATTAAATAAACCAGAATAAATCTGTGTGATTTTAAGATAATAAAGTTTTCTCCTATCCCTATCCCAGAACCATAACTGAGTAATCGCATGAAATTCACTGATTTTTACCAGTTTTTGTCTGTAAAATGACATTCCTTGATGTTTCACAGGATGGGAACACAAAACATAAAATTCACTGGTTTTTACCAGTTTTTGTCTGTAAAATGACATTCCTTGATGTTTCACAGGATGGGAACACAAAACATAAAATTCACTGGTTTTTACAAGTTTCCCTAACTCATGGAGCTTTCTGTACTTGTAGGAGGGTTTCAAAAAATGATTTTGTAAAACAATTACACTTTATATTTCAGTATACATGGAATCACAATCAAAAGCTGGTATGCTATCACCTTCTACATATTACATGTAAAGAAAGCCCTGATAATGGGAACTATAGTTTTAAGCCCATTATAACAATGATCTTAGCTAAATGTGAAAAACTAGCCTTATCTGAGAATATCTCCTATTTACATTACTAAAATTAATAGTTCTTGGAACAAAAGTTATGTGCACCCATACACATGCGGACAAATATTTCAACTAAATAACTCAACTGCTGAAATTATAGTTTTGAACAAAATTTTATTTATGTCCCTAAAATTAGATGACAAAAAACATCTGCTAAGATAAGGTTGATTTCATACAACTTCTAACTAATCACTCAAGACAAATATTAAAACTTTGCATGCATTTCATGAATGATTAGCTTCATCCATTTAAACTGTTTAGAAGTGAGTTAGCCACAGACAAAACTACTTACTGATACCTCTATTCATATATTTCTTTCAACAAACACTAATATCTAAGTTAGCCAAAGGGATCAATAACAAGTTTATGTCTAAGTAACTTAAATAATACTATTTGTTAATGTACATTCATTGCAATATCTTCATAAAGTATGTGTGTGTTAGTTTTGACCCAAGCAGCTAGATCAACTTATGTTTGTCCTTATTCACAAGAAACACTTTATTACCAATGGCAAACTTTCACAGCAATTAAATATTTTAATTCATCAGCCTAAAATAGGTTAATAAAAAATCATCTTAGGTGTTATACCATGCATTTACTGACTAGATAACTAAGTAAAAGTCTTACACTTACATATAATACCAAATTAAGCAATTGTTATGACCACCATCAGGTCATGAATACCCTTGTTCCATTTTGTTGTACTAGTTTATTTTATGCATATAAGCCTAAAGCCATCAATTCCGGTCAAAACTTTTGAATCAGTTAACTTATAAGAAAGAAAGCAAATAAAAATAACAATAATGAAAGCTCTTTACTGATTTAGCTTGCACTTCTACAACTGGACAAAGAATAGGCTTTAATGTATGTAACTTTTCAGTAATGTGTTCTGTAATGAAAATGGACAATCAATGATTTAGGCAAAAACGTACATGATTCTTCTATTACCCACAAAATGTAGGCATGTATCTATGAGGTTATGTAATAAACTTAGGAACTTTCAGTTGTGTCTTACCTATGTTCTATATGAATACAACAACATATGTTTGAAATATTGATAACTATTATTTCATTGTGTGGTATTGAAATTTTTCTTGTACCATGGATGGAATTAGTAAAATGATTTGGAAGTTCTCCACACAGTTATTTCTATACCCACCCAAGTCACTAGAGGAAAGCTTGTTAAAAAATGACAAAAACTTCTTGTCAGTGATAAAGTAAGCATTTTTTATATTTCTACAAATACCAGGAACAGGATGTTACATGCAAAACTGTGTACTTTATAAAGATACCATTTGTCCATTTGCACTTATACCTAAAACCAAAAGTTAACAAACATAAAGCATTTTTACCTGAAATTGCTGGATAAGAGTATCTGCAACTAGCTTTGTTTTTTGGAGTACCATGAAGTTATTTTTGCATCACGAGATGTGATGCTACATGTAGATAATCTACACCCACAGAAACTAATATATATGTAGTTTTAGAAATAAGATATATGAAAAACATCATTTCCTCAAAAAAATTAATGATTGACAAGGAGGGGAACATAATTTTAAACTACAATCTGACAACAATTTTGAAAGAAAATAAGGTCCATAAATCAAATTTCATTTTTCATATTCCAATCTCATTAGTACACAATGCAATGCAATTTGTAGTAAAAATGTTATATGATTATTATCAATCCATGTTACAGCATAACATATTAACAGCATTCACAGAATATCAAAAAAGCTTTAAGATCACTTGAACTAATGACAATTTATAACAACTTTTTTTTTGCAGAATGATTGTTGTATAAAATGTGTATCTAAAGTACTATACCCTTTATATTTTCCATCTCATTCTCTGATTCAGTATCATGTCCACCATAAGAAGCCATAAGTGAACCCAATGCTCCTCCAACTGTAATAAGAGGATTCTTTGACACAGTTGCACGTTGTACAAGGGGCTCTTCCTCACTGTCTGACCCTGTTTTGTTTAAAAAAAACACAAAAAAAACATGCTGAACTAAGCTGTAGAAATGCATTTTCAATATGCAATGGGGGTTTACAAAGTAATAATCAATGTACAGATATTTTATCATATTGACAAATAAGAGTTTCAATAATACTATTAAATTTTTCAATTTATATCTGATTTCTTGTTTACAAAATGCCTAACTGTTATATAATATTTAACAAAGAATCCTGAAATTACTGAAAGTTTTTATTTTCTTACCTGAAAATGAATACCCAATAGATACTTACCTCTACACACAAAATAGCTATGTTCGTCATGCATCTGCCACTAGCCTTGAGTGAACTATGTTTGAGCACATTGATATGAAGTGAACACTTATCCTTTGGACAACAGAAGTCATGCACTCATCCAGAGATGTATCTCAATTAGAGAGGGAAACATCAGTGAAGAGATAGATCTGATTTTGGAGATGGTAAGGGAAGGCTGGAAGTAGTATGGGCATAGCCTAGTCACCATGACAATTCCTTGAGAAGAGGAATGGTTCACAAATGAAGACAAAGGAATCCAAGAAATAAATTCTTGGATCTGCAATGTCCACTGTAGGAGGTGCAGATGTACACACCCCAATGGAATGAGAGATTCTATGGAAACCAGAGTCTTCAAAAATAAAAGAATCTCTAATGCAGAAAAAAGAATTAGAAGAGCAAATACTGGTGACTTGACAGGCCACAACTTGCAGGTAAAGAAGAGAAGGCCGAATTCGGCTGAAAAAAAGATGAAGAAAATGCCCAAAGTACCAAATATTGAGCGGGCATAAAAATGACTTAAATCTCATGACACCACCCCCCAACTAGGTAGCCTTCTATAAAAGAAGGAAGGTGTGAGAAGAGGAAACCATCATTTCACAATAGGCCAATAGAAACCAATCATTCAGCACTGGGCCATGAATATGGTAAGTGAAGGCTCTCACAATATCAATGAATACAAAAGGGGCAACATTATGTCAAAGGGAAAAGCAAGGAATGAGAAGATGTGAAATTGAGGGATGGAACATATGGATGATGGTCAAGAGAGATGTGTAAGAAGATGCCAGATACATCATCCATGGCCAACTGCAGACTGGATGAAAAAGACCACAGGTGGTGTTGGAGAGAGACCAAGGTGGAGAAAAGATGAAGAGACAGGTATCCACAGGGATGGATGTGACATGATAATCACTGACATGAACAGCAATGAACCAGCCAACTGGTAGAGGGAGGATGAGAAAAAGAGGGAGGCCCATGAACCTGAAATGAGAAGGTTACAGGTAGAATGATCCAGATGAGGAACTAGAGTAAAAGGCAAGATCGAGAAAGAAGAAAATCTGGGAATATAACAAGGACTGAAGTCATATAATATCAGTCCAGAAAGAAATTAACACCCATAAAGACATACAGGTGAAGAAAGGGAGCTCAACAAAGATCATGTGTACAAGGAAAAGGAAGGAGTACAGTAAAAAAGAGCATAACCCAACCCAATAAGGCCCAACATAAGGAGACAAGAGTAAGGTGGAACACCCTTTTCCTCCTTCCTTGCTTTTTATTAGGGTTTATACAGTTTTCTTTTTTTCTACTTTCTACTCTCTCACACCCAAATACCTTGTCCCCCCTTGCAGTTGTGACCCTTTTTGTCCTGCTTGTAAACATTCTTCTCTTCTTTTCCTTTCTCAATACTCCTTGGTATTCATTTGACCCGCTTAGGGATTGAGCCCCTTGCCTTCTGTTTTGCTCTCTGATTTCACATTTTCACATTGTTTTCACCACCCTTCTGTATTCTCTCTCCTACCTCCACCATTTGTCTGAGGCACTTCATTTTCCTTCGGATGGGTTTTTTGTAGAAGTTTGTTCCACTTCTCATGCTCATACTCCAAGAAATGAAATCCAGCAAGAGATTGGAAGGTTAAGGGCATTCCTCAAATGGTAAAGCACTATCCAAAGCAAAGTAGGTTAAATTTGTAGTTGAATATATCATTCCCAAATGAGGAGAAAGAACACTGGCTGATTTGATAGGAGGCCCAGTGAGCATGTGGTAATCCACAACATGTTGAACAATGACTGCAATGTTCCCAACAAACCTCTGGAAGCCACAGTAGAAATTAGGTCTGTATGTGTAATATCATTACTCACACAGGATTAAGTACAAGTCACCATCATTTGAGAATTCATGATAAAAAATAAAACTTTTGAAACAAATGCCAAAGAAAACGAAAAGCAAATTTTGTTAACAAATATAAATCTTATCAAATGAGAAATTTTGAGCCAATCTGTTAAATACAATGCAAAGGAGATGAATGAAGTCTTCATGAATACAAGTGTACAGGGGGGTGGGGGGAAGAGAGAGAGATAATTACATTACTATCTACTGTTATACATTTGTTTTATGTTTGAAGATAAACATTCAGATAAAATTTCACAGAAGTTTATCAGAGCAGTTAAGACATCCATCAGTTGTACTACACCCTAGTCCCTAACCTTAACACTCAACTTACACACCTATCAAATATAATAAAGACAACATGCCTATGAAAGCTTTAGAGCAAGTCAGCTATATGATATATACAATACAATTACAAAACAAGGTGTAATTTTTGTGGTGAACCATTTCTTCACACCAGTGGTGCAGAACCTCTTGATTTATTGTTCAAATGAAAACTGAAAAATAATCCTCCCTGTACAACACTACTTAGAAACAGACTGCACTCACTCCTAGCAACCTGTTACCATTTTCTCATTAAAGAACATAATCACAAAAGTTAAATGTTGGTAGGTAAACACAATCTTCTAGAAGCATGATATCAATTGTGTAAATTAGTCTTTATTACTCTGACACTGAATTTATAAAAATAAAACGGTCTATACAATTATTTGTTTTCTATTTCAGATTTCTAATGGTTTATCTGCAAATCATGTATGTGATTACATATAAATTTCAAGATCAACAAGAATGCTTTTATTGCTTTATACATTATCTCACTTTATTAATATAGATATGCATGTATGAAACCTTTCATATATTATGTATATACATGTATCAAAATATAATAAGAAATCTGTCTGAAGAAAAAATACAACTTTTACTTGCATATTTTCATACTATGTTTCTTTGTTGGTCTAAAAATGTGGCAGTAATGTCTTAAAGCAGGCATTTCAACATCATCATGATATTGAATGCTGCATGTTTAGTCTTACACAAATAGAATGATTTTATGTTCTAAACTTAAAGAACCCTTGTGTTACCTATAATGTTTTGAGCTTTTGTACATTACTGTTAAAAAACATAAAACAAAATGGAAAAACAGATGTTCATTGGAGTTATTTCTTTCATAATCTGAGGTATAAAATGCTTTACGTGAGAAAAAAGTTTAAACTGATGTTAAGTACAAATCATAAATAGCAATGGTATGTACTTTTGTATATGGTGTAAACAAAAGTAAACATTAGAATTCAATTTTAGACTTAAATGTAAAATTCTATGTATCTATAAATCTTATCACTAGTTTAGTTAAGCAAAACAACTGTCCAAAGACAGTTCTCTGTATGAGATGATACATCTCAATATTCTTAATAGAGCTGACTAACACTAATTTTGTTTGGAAGTCTTACCTGTACAGCCTTTGATAAGGTAGGAAAGTGGGTCAATATTTACTGAATGTTCATTTGAAGTTTTGGTAGCTTCACCCTCACAGACTTCAAACTGTTTAGCTTCTTTGATACCATAATATTTGTCCATGGAAACTTGACTTGTCTTGTCATCATCTTCAACTTCATTAATATCACTGTCATCTAGTTCACCTTCTTCTTTCTCCTCTTTTATTGAACCAGTTTCATTTCTTGACTTGCTTTCTTTTTCAACAATACTACTGGCTAAAGTTTCTTGTTTTTTGTTATCGTAGAATGATTCATCTTTCATACATAAATCTTTACTGACAACAGGTGAAAGCTTAGGTTGATCAGGGCTACTGTGAATTGTTTCTGATGATGAACAGTGTCCATTAGTGTGATTGGGATGGATAATTTGGAGATGATCTGGGGTTTTGATTGAATGTGGAATAGTACCTATGCTTGTACTGTTATTCATGTTATTACAACCCTGCTGAGTTGCTTCAGCTTCATGAACGATATTCTTAATGGATGACTGATTATTAATGGTGCTTTCAAGATCATTTAACTCCTTTCTGATTAGTGATAATTCTTCAGTGTGATCTTCAGATTTTGACACAAAAACATTATGCTGTAACTTGTCATCATTACTCCTGTTAAACTTATTAATACTATTTGAACTAATAGATAGGCTCTTAAATGGAAGCTCATCTTGTTCATTCCACACTTCTTCATTATATTCAATTATTGTTCTTTTATCATGATCATAGGTGGTTCTTCTAAACTCTTTTAACTCTCTTACAACTGGTGATAAACCGTCAATGAGATTTTCACATCCTGACACCAAAACACTATCTTCGAACTTGTCATCATAACTTGTATTAAGGATATCTGTATCATTTGCACTACTAGAAAGATTCTGAAAATAGGGCTCATCTTGCTCATTCTTTGCATCTTCATTATATTCACCTTGTAAACTTTCATTTTGATCTTTCATGTGAACCTGGTTTGTGGGTTTTGTTATACGTTGTTCTACAAACAGTCGTTGAGTATTTTCATACCTACTTTCATTTTGAGTGATAATCTGCATATCAGTTTCAAAATCTCCATTTAGTGTGTATATAGATTTTGTCCCTCGAAACTTTTTTAACTTTCCATGCATTTCTTCAGTTCCTTCATTAATCCTTTCAACAGATAATTTTTCTTCTGTGACTTTATTGGAAATATTTCTATCACCTTGAACCTCAGGAATATTTCGACATCTTTTTCTCTGACGTCTGTGATTTGATCTCCTTCTATCTTGACCCTGACCTCTTCCTCTCCATCCACCATAGCTTCTTGGTAAGGATGTATTTTCATTAGAATCTCTTCCTGTGGTCCCTGGATAATTATGATTAGAATATCTTCCACCTTGAACCCCTCTTCGTATTTTGCTAGAAATAAAAACAGCATAATAAAAACTTGTATTTCTAAAAATAATTATAATTACATTTTTTAACAAATCAAAATCTTAACACACATCATAGATAGGGAAGGAGGGAGTAGCAGTATGAAAATACTTCTTACCTCACTGTCCTGTAGTATATATGTTTCACATCTATAAAATTTTTGAATTTTTCCAAGGTCTCATTTGGAAAATTCCTACCTCTGTTTGAGGACATGTTACATTCAGCTTGAAGTTTGACTGGTCAAGGAATTTATTTAGTATTTCATAATTTGACAGCTGCATTATGTCCTACCTGACCCCATGTATGAGGCATACATTGTAACAGTAGCATGAAGTAAAGAACTTTCCACATTCTGTTGCCTTTTTCCTGAGTAATTGGCTACAGAGAAAATGTGTATTGTGAATGCAGTTTGGCACATTCCCACTGAATTCAGTCTAATTTTTGAGGAAGACATTTCATCTTTAATTTCAAAAAGCCAGAACTCACATGTGAATTCCCACTGCTGTATGTTGTTTCCTGGTGATCATGTACAGTTTTATTCTATTCTTAGCTAATCAAATAAAGCTATAATTTATTCATTCTTTCTATTTCATTACAGTTCAGCTCTTTTAACATATTTACATTTTTTTGCTTACAATATTCCTTCTACCTTTTGACAGTCAACCTTCTGTTTTCCATGTCATTCTAACTCAGGCAGCACAAGGTAACTATGCTGCATTTTTACTATTAGACTAACTATTATTATACAAGTTCTATCTAAATGGAGCAGCAGTCTGTTTAACTGGTTTTCTTCTCAATGTTTAAAATAAACAAATACACATATGTGTAAGCACACTAATTACCCAAAATATTTTGTTTCAATTACTTCTCCTCTTGCTGCTTTTTCTTCAAGTTCAGCATTTTTCCTTGCAATATTGCTTTTTGTTGGATATTTCCTATACAAAATAAAAAATAATAAGGTACATCAGGTTTCCTCAGTTTTTATTCTGAAAACTTCACAACACTACCATTTAAACTAGCAGTGTGGTACTAGTATTTTGTAAGGTCAAATTGTTCAAGAAAATTCTTTTTTTAGGTTCTGAAAGAGGGGCTTCAATAAAAAAAAAATCAAAACATATAAGATTTGTTGTTGTTTTCTTAGTACAAATCTAAACAATGGGCTATTCTGTCTACCACAAGGAAATGAACCCCAGATTTTAGCATTCTAAGTCTATAGACTTACAGTTGACCCACCAGGGGACACATAGAAGGATTTCTCTAAAATATTTGCTTGCAATACAATGAACTACAAAATCAATACAGTATTGAAATATTAATTCATGACAAAATTTTCACACTTTTGATGTGGAAGTCTTGCAACAAAATAATTACTTGCTCTATAAACATTTCTACATATCTTGGTTTGTGAAATTTACATAAATCTTTTTTTTTTCACTAGCTTAGTATTGCAAAATACAACTCCAGCACATTTTAAAGAATGAATACCATGTTTCTTACTGTCTTTCGTAATAAAATTATTGTCCTAACATTTATGAAAAACTGCCTTAAGCACTAAATGTAACCTATAGAGGAATTTTCACAATCTTACCATTCATTAACATATGTGCTTTATTTGCATGTATACCATAGTCATATTTTTTCAATTTAATTCACTATCAAACTATAAGTACTAAGTATTGAAAATATTTCTAAAACTATCTTAGATTTAAATAACTTGTTTCTTGTGAAAATGATTGAAACTATTCAAGTACATATAAGCAAGCTTATGCAGTAAATATGACTAAGTCACACAAAAAACTGCATATACTCAATTAAACCTCCATTATCTTTGGTGTTATGACATTGAATTATTAATGAAATTATTCTATCTGGTGACACGTAATACACAAGAAAAAATTAACTGAGTAAAAATATGAAACTTTATATTTCTTCTTTGAAACCAAAAATTCATTTATTTATTAAGTATGTGTATGTATGAGTTCATAAAATAAATTCATGTTACTTCAGAGATACACATTTATTAAAACAAATACACCTTTACTCAACATTCAAGAAAATACATTATATGTGAAAATGCAACAATTTGGTAGGTGGCAAGCAAGTAAGTTTCAGTATGAATTTAGATAACTTCATAAATAAATTTACTTTTTATGCCATCATGAAGCTCAAAAACTTTCAAAAATTCTAAATTACTCTCAGTAGAAACACACAAGAAAAAAAATGCAATTTCATGTTAAAAACAATAACTTGGTCACAGTACCAGATGACAATTTATCAATTTTTACACATTTTGTAACAGAACTAACAAGTTATTCAGCTCACCTATGTTTATTAAGATTGTCTGTTACATAACCGTTCCCAATAAAGTTGCTGCATTATTATTTTATTTAATAAAATACACCTATATTACATACATACAGAATAAACAACTTAGGAAAACAATACATTACTCTCCAGGAATGGCAGTATGAGATCAAACATTTGTTTTACCAATGTCAATAAATGTCACATACCAATGTGATACTACTGACATGTGTTTAACAAACATGTAACATTCTAAAAATATGTAAAAAAATATTAAAAATAATAATTATGCAAAATTTTCACTTGGAAAATTATTTCAAGTACATTCACTGATTACCAACAAACACATTTCTAAAAGTTTATAAAAAACTGGCCTTACTTTCTTCTCTCACTCCTCCACTTTTCAATTTCTTCTGGAGTGTTCAAATTCATAATTTTTTTGGCCAATCCTGTATCATGTTGCTGTAACACACATTGTAACTTATTATTATTGGATACTAAATACATCAAGAATTTTGAAAAAGGATACTGTCATGTCTATTTCCAATTCCAGCAACTTGTTTGTGCTTACCATTTTGTATACTGATGACATGTGAAGAATTTATAATATGTAAATATTTAGGAACACATATCAATAAACTGTTTGTAAATGTGACAAACTTAATACAGTTAGCTTTTAACTCTGGTGCAACTACAGATATAAAAATTAATATAATGATATATTTTCAATTTTGTTTTACAAGCTCACTTAGCAGTTGCTACAGTGGCATTAACAAAAACATTTGTTTTCAATGAAATTTGCAAACTTTAAAAACAGTTCTGAGTTATAAATGATTATAATCATAGCTAACTGTTTGATTAATGGAAATTTACTGAGTCTGAGTTACATTATAATTAAAAACTGCACTTACAAAGATATGGGTTATGTAAGCATTTACTATATTTGGTAAAACTGCTATCATTCTAATAAAAGATTATTATCAGTCCCCTCAAATTATGTTACTGAAAACTCTGAATAATGAAAGAGTTTGGTCAGAGTTGCCGTGAATAGAATCCAACTGTTGTCATGGTTAATGGCCTATATAATCACCTTTTACCTAAAAAGGATAGTGTAGACTAGGTGAATAACTTGTGACAAGAAAAGTTCCACTTTAAAAGTTAATTATGAAGAAGCTGTTTTCAGGTGTCAATTACCAGCTGATGTTGTAATTTTTGGCAAAGACTTAACTACAACGAGTGCATACCATAAGTGAATTAAATGAAAATGGTATATCTCCAGAATAGTTTGAGGTTATAATTCAATAAACCATGTTATTTCTTAATATATCAATATTAAAAATGTGCATACATATACATATTTCCACAACGGTAACTTGAAGGCACAGTGTGAAACCATAAAAGGTATTTTTCAACAAACTCTTCAGCATTTCAAGAAGTAGCAAATATGTAACTGTTAAATGAGTCATTCTACTTGTTCAACGATATACTATAATCTATGACATATTTATGTACATTTTCAACTCCAGTGCTGTCTATTCCAACAACATGTCAATTACAGTTACTTTATGAACTCCCTATATAAGAAAGTAGTAACTTGACTAAATACTGGTGTAAGTTAATATACTTCATGCAGCATTATTCAGAAGATCATCTAACAATTCTTGCTTTGGTGAAAAACAAAACTAGTGTCTTTTAGTTTGGTTAGGCAAAAATATTTCAATACAGATATGACATTCTAATGGTAGACTGAAAATAAATAGCTTTCTATTTCCTCAAACTATAAGTTTTTAGTCCTGTTCCACATACTGTGGTGCTAATTCACAGTCATTTACATAAATTTACGAGATAGCTTTATTTGATATGCAATACTTGACCCCATATTAGGTATAAAGGTTACTGATTCAAATAAACTTAACAATAAAAGAAACAAGTTAAGTAGAGTAGTATACCATTTTCCGATGAATAGTGACAACCTTGGAGTGAGCTTCAAATCTGCATCCATCAATCAAGCACTAAGAAAAACACAAAGAGTGTAGTTATATTATGTTTTTAAAGTATGCAAGTCACTTGTATATGAAATTTTTTATCATATGAACAGATTTTTTTTAAAAACTCTTAGTCAATATGGCTTTAATTGTTATATGCAGATTTCTGGCCTAATTTGGTGCTGAATTTCTGACAATGATTCAATTGTACTATTCATTAAAATTACATACACATAACATATTGATACAATAACTACTATTCACAAGTGATAAAACATTTTTTAAGTAATCAATGAAACATTAAAACAATTCTTAACAGTGAAAAAAATTACATGAGCCTAACCTTCAAATGTCATAAACAAGTCAAAAGGAATGACAACAGATAATGAAAGAAACAATTATGAACACTTGAAAGAATAATAATAAATTTACAAAAATCTCTTAAAGGTTTACCTTCACATGTTCTGCCAGGTGATTATCAAGGCTTTTCTTCTCAGCATATAATCGATCACATGTATCACAATAAAATTTTTCTCTGTTTGACTGCTATGAAATAAGATGACAGTATTAAACTCTGTGAGGAGCATTGTGAAATTACAACAAACATAAATATTTGTTCTAACTCAACTCTTTCCTTAAAATAATATACAGGGTTTGTGAAAAGAAGTGTAGGGATTTTACACTGTTAGATTTTCCAATTATCAATGAAAAACATTGTCTGTCCTTTTCAGAATGAAGATTAAGGGTTCAAATTGTAATGATGAACAAGTGGACAATTCAAAAGCTTTCACTTATTGTTGAGCTTTATGTCTAAAATGAATGGTCCATCATTGCTGCTTAAAGAACATACTGTTGAGAATTTAGTGTTAATGTTGCTCATTCCAAACATATCATCAACAGGAATTGTGGTTTCAACGAGACAGAGTCACATTGTACAGTACAAGCAATAATGAACTGTTCCCAAACAGGGTAATTTCTCATAATGGTGACACAAACTGGCTTCCGTGATTCCTGGATTTCTCAGCAGCAGACTTCTTTTTTGAGGGGGGGTACTTAAAGAGTGTATGTCAACAAGCCATGAACACTACAGGATTTGAAAGATGATATAAAGACAAATTAATGGACTTTAGAATGAAACTTTGACCTCTGCAATTGTAGGTGTCATCCTAAGAGCATGGCAGTGTGTAGCAGTTCATGATGGACACCTACCAAACATTATATTTTATATTTAATGGTTACAAGAAATCTTATTGAGCTACAATTTCATAAATAATAACTACAATTATTGTTGTCAATTACTGCAGTTTTAAATCCATACACTTCTTTTGGCAGATCCTGTATAAGACAAAACATACAACAACAATACAAAGAGTCCAAAATTAAGTACTACACTGTTGCAGCAAAATGTATGTTTTAATAAGTGCTTATGTTTCATATCACACCCTATTAGCAGGCTGAATTTCCATCACTCTTAAGGAAATTAAAAATGTTCCCAAATTCTTCAAACTGAAAAAATGAGTATTTTAATGTTTTTGGCATATTCTACAGAATAACTGCATTGAAATGAGGTCATCCTGTTTGGCATCAATTAACAGCCAAGCAGGGTCTTCCACATACTATATCCATGGTTTTTCAGACTACATTGGTGCCACACTCCCAGCATACAAAAACTAAATCTGTGATCCAAGTGTCAGATCCAAGGGAAAGGCACATCAAAATGTTGGAGGTAAACATTAACACATTATACAGGAAAAAGTAGTATTTAAAAACAGTACTAATTATTACATCACATAGTGCTAAAGTTCCATAATGAACAGGAAGATGAGACAAAGCATAAAACCAAATCTCTTACTAGTTTGTACACAAAACCAATAACATTTTTTACACAAAGTCAAGATCATGTAGTTCATAATCTTGCCAGCAAAAAAAGTGACAGTCCTAACACAAAATTAAATCTCCAAGAGACTGATGTGGAAATAGCACTAGGAGCAAGATTAAATACCAAAAGTTCCATAAGACAAAAACCCCAAACCCTAAATTTTAAAGCAGGACAGATGTAGAATAAAACTATGATCATAAATCTCCAGTTTTCCTTTTCTTGGGAATCTCAGACATAGAACATGGGTGATGTCAGTTCTCCTTGTTCCACTGTTTTTCTCATTTGCAAATAAAAGCCACATTGGCTGACAAGATGTTGAATTTATCTGGGTCTTAAGGAACTGGAAATCAAAAAAGAAAATGACTGTGCCTGTTTGATATAATATTCTAATACTCAATGGACAAAGAAATCTTGAATAAGAGTACAATGAGATCAGAAGAATTGGATTTCAAACTTAAAGATGAAAAAAAATAAAACTTTAACTTTTATAAGAAACCAAAACAATAAAACTGATTCAAATATCCAAGTCCCTACAGAAAGAAACAAAACAAATCTGAACAGAGTGCTGGTTGGTATTCAACAGTTGTTCACAGATTATTTCTGTAGCCAAAGTAACTGGAAATATCATGGGAAGGCATCAGCATACATTTGTTCATGTATGACGGGTTTTGGAATGTTTATATTTTATTAGGAGCCACGTAAATTCAGTTTCTAATAACATGATGCTATATGAGAGATGTAACTGTATAAAAACTTTCATTTCAAAAAAATACAAATGTTATGATGCCCATATTATTAGAAATTTGGTTTCATGTTCATTTAACATAACCATCACTTTATTAACTTTTTCTCTCACTAGAAGGCAGGCTTTTCCTTTAAAGTTCTAAAGCTGTCATAAGTGGTTAATAACTTCTAGCCAAAGAGCAGTGGAACAAATGAGAAAATATGCTTTTCACTTACAGTTCCTTACATCATTACGGTAATATCCACGTTCATCTACTCCCATTGGAAATAGACTAAATGGGAGTAGACAAAGTGGAAACAAACCCAAAAACATACAATCATCAGATTGTCAAATACAGAATAATGTTAACATACAAAAGTCACTTTGGCACAGTTTTAAAAACAAAGCATTTTTGTATTTATACTGTTTACAATATGATGCAATAGCCTTTTAAAACATTCACACATCAATATTTTTTATGCACATATACACTACAAATATATTATATAAAAAACCTAGCTTGTTCTAAAAAAATTATAATACTGCTTTAAAGTTTTTTCATTTACAATAAAGTGGCATACCAAGTTTACAACAGAGTAGACTAAATGGGAATAAACCATCATAAATAGACACATAAAAACATGGACTAGAATCAATTTAGAAAAAACAGAAGAAAATGATAAATAAAAACTAAATTATCTCTCCATTTTTCTATTTTTAACTCCTGTACAGTTACCTCTGACTATTATTTACTTTTGTGTGTGTGTATTCACTTACAAATACTTAGACACATATTAGAGGTTTACTCTTCTAATTATAAATTCATAATTTGAATAAATTGTAACACGTTGTTTGCCTCTATACCTTGACTGCTACAAATATAAACAGATTTTTGAGAAACAGTTTAATACTTTTTTTTAATGTTTGCATTACTTTGCAAACATGAGGAAATATAATCTTGATAAACTAAAATTTGTTCTAAAATCAAGATTCCCAATATAATAACAATACATGTATTTATGTAAAATTGAAACATACTTTCAAATAATATCTAAACAAATATCTTGCATGTACGTACCTGCAAAGTATTAAAAGAAAATAAGAAGCCCATGAAACACACAAATCAATGTTGCAAATATATCAACAATAAAACTGCAGTATAACTTCTCTATAACTGTTGTAAATTTGTGTGGGGCATCTATTTCAACAAAACAATACATTTAATTATACTTTAGTTTTCAACATATGTAATCATATGAGGCACAAATATATACATTACTCTAACTCTCTTACCTCAACACTTGTCATTTCAATATTTTTCTTTGCTTCTTTCATCATTCTTGTCACTAGGTTTTTTTGTTTTTTTAAAGCTTTCCATGATTCTTCACTGTTCACCAGTTTAGCTCTATGGTACAACTGTTTTTTTTTTTCATCTCAAGTGCTATGTCTTCATTAATGAAAGGCTATATAACAGGAATATGGTTCATTACTTAGAATTATTTTTCCAATTACTGACAATAACACTTTCACAAATTATTCAAAACCCCATTCAAGTACAGATTGGATTATTCTAACTATGACCATTTTCTTATACCATCATGAGGTCCTAAACAGTGGAGAATTTTATGTCAGTGAGAATACATATACAAGTGGACAAACCGACAGTTGCCACAGCATTTTAAAAATCTATGAACACAATGTGAAAAGTTCAGGGATTGATTTAATTTGGTACACTTATATACACTTTTGACAAATTTCACAGGACTTTTTTTATGCACACGTCAGAGTGTAAAATATCTACCAAAACAGTAATAAAATTACACAAAGATTCTATAGAAATCCTTAGGGAGGTCAAGGGAGCTACTGAGAGTAATAGATGAAATATTTTTGAGCCTGAGACAGAAAACTTAGAAAAATTTGTAATTTTAATTTATTTTTTTCTGGAGAAGATAAGTTGTAATTTGGTATTATTCAAATTTATAGTAGTTATTATTAGTATATTGTAGTCAGATTGGTTAGAATTGGGTACTGATACTGCAAGTATAGTTAGGTAACTCAGACTTGAATCTATGCCAGAACTGCATATACAAGATATATTCTCTCTATAACTTAACAATCAGAAAAAAGTTCTCCACAGTGTTGAACTATCTTTGCTTAATGTGACCACAGCGAGCTATCCACCTCAAAACAAGGTCAAGAAGGTTACAATGCAGTAATCCCATGAAACAGTAAATGAATTCCTTGATTAGTCAAGCTACAAAGAATAACATCTCATTCTCAAATTTTTCATGTAAAAAGAACTGAATTTAGAGAGTTCCATAATTAGAGCTTATAAATATCACAAACTTAGTAGATATGAAATACATACTACAGAAAATTAATATCTATAGTATCTACATACTAAATATACTTGGGGGTAAAATATGTCACAGCTATAGAGGCATGTTGAGTTAGCAATCAGGTACTCATTTCTAATAAATTTGAACTTTTGGCTGCTTGAAATGAGGAAAAAGGCGATCAAGAGTTTTACATGGTGGGGGCTATCTCATTAAGTATACTGATAAAGTTGTTTGTAATGACAAGCATAGAAAAATTATTATTCAAATGCCAAGTGCTATGATACATGACTTTACAGAGCATTATGATGATTCAGTTGGTGGTGGTAGAAAAGAGCTTTTTCTCTTTTTGCAGCAAATGATTTTGGAAATTAGAAGAGTTGATTAATGAGTATAAATAATTTCTTCATAGATTTAGGGATAAAAATACATGTGTGGCCATTTTAGGAGTGTTCCCTCATGTTAGATGTACAAATTAACTATTTAGCAGGACCAAACACTTAACCCTACACCCACAAAGTCAGTTCACTGGACTATGCCCATATTTTAGAATTAATGTTTACTATAATTCCAAATTTACTTAGTGTATCTTCATGAAATTTGGTAAGCTTTTAGTAAACATTACGAGTATACTGTACAGAAAATTTTTTAAATTTTTAATGATGTATTTCTACTAAAGATTTCTCTGAATTTACTTTAGTCAGTCTGACTCGTACAAAAAAACAGGAAATGAAGTATCTGCATCTGACCTAATTTTTGGCTCTCGCCTCCCAATAAAACTTAACCCTATTTTTTGTAACAATGATAATAGTATGTAAAATAAATTTTTTTCCAAATATTCAACTAAGAAAAAAAAACATTAACATGCAAAAAAGATATAATGAGCTAAAACTTTAATAACTTAACTGGCTTTTTTAACTAAGATAGAAGTGGATTAAAATAATTCAAAACCTATTATGAGAATGAGCTAGACTTATACAGAAATAAGAAAAATGAAATCTTCTTTTCAGTTAGTTATAAATAATCCAATAGCAAGTTTTAAAGAAAATTATTGACATTCTTTGAAAGTAAAATGCAATAGGAAGGTGTGGTACATAGATTTGACTTTCTGGTTTATATCTCTATAAAGCAAGATGATTTGTCACTATAGCATTAGTTTGTGTCTTATCAATATCTATATCATAAATGTGTAACTTTGGTTAAACTCAGAACATCATATAGGGGTAACAAGAATGTCTAAAATGGGCAATTTGGAGTGAACAAGTATTATATGACATAGTTTGGTTTGATTGGAATTTTATGGAAAGTTACACAAGGGCTATCTACAAGAAGTCGTCCCTAATTTAGTAATGAAAGACTAAAGTGAAGGCAGCTAGTAAACACCATCCACTGCAAGCTCAGGTGCTAGCTACTCTTTTACAAATAAATAGTGGAATTCACCATCACATAATATGTCCCCCATGGCTGAAAGGGCAAGAATGTTCGGGGAAGGGGATTTGAACAAGAAACCCTAAGATTGCGAATCGAGCATATGATATAGAGGAGCAAAGATTGAGAATTTCTCGATAAAAAGCAAGAAAATAAAACATGCATGAAAAGATAATTAAAAATTGTTAATTTATAAAGGGTGATAGGGATTGTCAGAAAAGTACAGAAACAAGTTGAATCAAAATGTAAAGATTATGTTTTCAAGGCTACAACTAAGGACCATTAAAAAAGTAAACAAACTGGACTGGAAATAGAATCTACATTATTATTTCAAGCTACAAATGCCTATTTTGACTCCACTAAAACTGATAAGTATCGTAGACATTGAGTCAAAATAGGGATTTGTAGCTTGAGAAGATAATGTAGACACTATTTCAAGCCTTGTCTATGAAAGGATAATGACTTACTGGAAAAAATTCAAAGCGGAACAGATTAAGTTAAGATATCATAACTTATCCTCTCTTGAGAATAGAAGGGTAATAGTTGATCTTATTGAAGTTTAGAAACGATGGTTGGATGGGTAGGATAAAGGCCTCTAATTTTGTGTGCTTGTGTGTGTTTGTGCTGTATTCTGAAAATAATATGACAAAAATATAGAATTTTAAGATTTGGACAAAACAGGCTAGGTCCCAGTTAAGGTAATTTTATTTCTGTAACAGGTTGGTATGGCTTATGGAATGAGTTTTAGTTCTGCTGTAGTAAAGGTTAGCACTTTACAGCAACTTAAGAGGAGGAATCAATGATTTCCTGAAAAATACATGATTGTCTTATATTTTTACAAGGATGGGTGTGTGAAGAAAACCATGTGTCATATTAATAATTGGGTAATTAGAGCTGAATTTATTAAGGAGATTTACATTTGATTGGGGAGGTTGATAATTTAGAACATCCATGATACATCTAAAGGCCTCTTAATACTCCACAATTTATTAAATGTTTGTAGATACAGGGTGTGAAGTTAGAAAATGTGTGTGGCTCACTTTTCCTCAGGTTTCCAAACCTTTCCCAAAAGGAAGTCATACTCACAAAAGTTCTGACAGTAAATTACATAATATGTAAAATTGCATCAATATAACTATGAAATATAATGACAACAATAATTTTCTTTCATTATGTATGTGTTCTATTTGTGCACAACTCACAAATGTGAGGGTGTGACACTGTGGCTATTGACTACATAACTAGCCATCTGTTTTTAATGTTTAATTTGAGGGTACTAAACATTGTTTGTTTGTTTTGAATTTTGCACAAAGCTATACGATGGTTATCTGCGCTAGCCGTCACTAATTTAGCAGTGTAACACTAGAGGGAAGGCAACTAGTCATCACCACCCACCG
>NW_013670294.1:24805-28585 GCF_000517525.1 Limulus polyphemus
ATAATGCCACCCACAGCTGAAAGGGCGAGTATGTTTGGTGTGATGGGAATTCGAACCCGCAACCCTCAAATTCCGAGTCAAGCGCCTTAACCACCTGGTCATGCCGGGCCACGGGACTAAACATTGTAGCTTCATCTTAATATATTGCTTACTTATTATAAGCTACAAATGTAATTTGTGTTACTTAGAGTAAGTTTGCTGTAACAAAAGTTATAGCAACTTGTTCTCCATAATTTGCTCAAACAAAATGTGTATTGCTGAATAAGTTGCTTATTTAACTACATGTCTTAGATATTACTAAACATGGTCTGATAATAGTTTAACAATACATAACACCATTAAGTTGTTAAACTATTTACATAAAATAATTTCTGTTTGATTAAAGCAATATACATTAACAAATAAATAACGGATATCTTACACTTTCCATACTTGAAGTATATCTGTTTTTGGCATCATTAATATTAGACATGGGCCTTGCCCACATTCCACGACCCCGAGCATGGTGGAAAACTCCACGTCCATGTAAAAAATTATTTCCATTAAATATATTTTTCTCTGAAGTATACCATGGTAGAACTAAATGACTGTTCACATTTTGGAGTCCTGAATTTATATATGGAGGTGGTAATCTGGGTTCAACATTTTGAAACTGTGGACCCTTATAAGTTTCAAAGTAGGATGGAGGACCAAATCGTGGTGATGGAAGACGCCAATTATTGGTAACGTCACCTACTGCACTAAAGTTTGTCATGTTTGAAGACCAAAGACCATGACTACGATTAGGAACGGGAGGGACGTTACAGACAGGATAGCGGTTAGGCCTAAAAATTGGAATATTAAAACTGTTTTCATGTCGTGGCAAAATTGCTTCTTGACAGTAATTAAAACCTGTTTTTGAAGTAATTAACGAAGGATTCTGATTATTGGTGAATTCCATCATATTATTTCCCGATACTGATATTAGGTAGTTCGAAATATAAATATTGTGTTAATCACAACTTGAACACAACATGCCGTTCAAAGAAAGTCGCCATCTTTTATGAATATTCTCTCAGTAGCATAAGACAGTAAAAACACAATAAAATAAAGATAATATATTTTTTATATCCGAAAATAAATTCATTTTTAAAAAATTAACTGCGTAATCATCGATATTTAGAACGCAATTTAAAGAATTATAAAAATCATACAATTGAATATTGTCTGTTTATCTAATGTGATACAGAAAATTACACATAAGATAATCAAATTTGGGTTTAGACTAAAATCATTTAATTTCTTTCTTTTTTTCGGATGATCATTTCATATCATGAAAAGGATATTATTTGTTTATGTCGTAGCCATTAATTCATCGTTTTTCCGGCTTTTATTTGTGAGCTGTATATGAGAAATGTATCTCGTGCCCTCAACTCCTTTTATGATATTTTTCTATTTTGTATACTTTGAGATACCGAGCCATATGGATATGTTATTTAACTAAGTGAAACATTCCCAGTCTGACTTACTTATATTTATACTTGAATAATCCTATATGCGAGTGCGTAATTACAGCTGTATGTCTAATTAATATCTAATAAACTAATAAAGAAACGATCTTTTCTCTTCGACACTACATTGAAAATAATGAATCTGTGACATGTTTTTACTTTCCATTCTGATTCGGATGTATTTGGCTGCTCGCTCACTTATAATAGCGTTTATCAATCCCAAACTGTCCCATTCTTGCCAGAGAGAACTCGTATACTAATAAGCCATTTTATAAGGTATTCCATCTAATATTAAGATGGACTACTTTTCGACACAATAAGAGTTTTATAAGCTATGTTTTAATGTAGATGAATATTTGCTAGACGGAGCTTGTCATTGCATCGTAATGACGCAACATCTAGAAGTTTCAAGTATAAAAAAGGCCAAAGGGAGTTAATTAGTAAAGTATTCAGTTACAGAATTAGACAGTGAGAATTATTACATTTATTCATCTGTGATTCAGTTAGTCAATGACTTAGCGTGTTTTTATTGATTAATTAGCAAAACAAATCTGTTAGTCAGTTTCTAAGTAGCTTAGACGTACTTCAGTTTTGGAGTTTCTGATGAAAAGTTTGTTTCTGAAGTTAGGCTTACCAGTGAACGCAGCCTGTAGCAAACGTATGAATAAATAAAATAATTTGTTATTGTTATGTGAACTGGACTGGGAATTATTTTACTAAATAATTATTCCTAAAGAATCGACTAAACAATAAAACAGATTACAACAGTAGTCTGAATTTAGAGTGGTATTATTCCATAAAATGGCAGAATGTATTGTTACGACAGCGGAACTCACGTGACGCTAGTAACACGTGATGATTATCTAGAAGATTCACGAAGAGGCGAGATGTACGCTTTTATAGTATATAAGCCAGCAAATAAAGTGACGGCAAGAATATAGTTGCAGATAGAGAGATTGAACATATAGACACGGATAATCGAGTCAAGCGGGTACCATAAGTAAAGTGCGTGAATCGTTGTGAATTATAGCGTGTGTTAAGTTAAAGTGACTGTGGAAATTAAGTGTATTTTAAAATTGAATTAAGAAAGAATAAAGTAGATTTATTTAAGAAAGGACTTGTATTGCTGAAGTTTCTCAGAAAGAATTTCTATGGAAAATTAAGAAACGAACACAGAAACATAACAAATTGGTGTCAGAGAGTGGAACGGAAAAAAAGAAGATGGAAACGAGAGGTGGCAAATCAAATTACAGCTTAGCAGATTTGATGTCAGCAATACAAGAACAACAAAAGAAACAAAAAGAACGAGAAAAGAAACAAGAAGAGAGATTACAGCAGTTCTTGGAAGATAAAGAAAAGAAACAAGAAGAGAGATTACAGCAGTGGCAAGAAAACTTGCAACAGTGGCAGCTCGAACAGCAAAATAAAAAAGAGAGATTACAGCAGTTGTTGGAGGAAAAAGAAAAGGAACGAGAAAATAAACAAGAACAGAGACTACATCAGTGGTTGGAAGAAGAAAGTATCCAACAGTTGAGAGAAAGCCAGAGTACACAAATGGAAAACATTAGTAAATTTCAAAGCGAGTTAAATACATTAAAGAATGATTTACTGTCTTTTACACAAAGAGGATATATTAGCCATCGACCTAATCAGCCTCAGACAAGGGGAAGCCCCTTCCAGACCCCGCAGCTAAGCCATAATGCAGACATCTTCAGTCCTGTCAGAAGTCACATTCCAGACACGAGTGTCAGCAATAGGGGTGATCTAGTACAAAGGAAGCCACAGGAATTCGATGGAAAGGCACCATGGGAAGCATATAGAGCACAATTTGAGCTTCTGGGAGAAATGAATGGATGGACTGAGGAGCAGAAAGCAGTGTACTTGGCAACGGGCTTGAAGGGTCAACCACTGGAAATACTTAGACAGTTGTCAGCAGACGACAGACACAACTATAGAGCACTGGTAGTGGCTCTAGAACTCGGGTATGGAACCCAAAATCAGTCTGAAATCTACAGGGCTAGGTTTAGGACTAGAGTCCATGCTAAAGGTGAGAGTCTGCAAAAGCTAGCACAGGACTTGGAAAACATGGCACACAAGGCCTACCCAACTGCACCACCGATCTCCTCAAGCTGTTGCTAAGGGATCAGTTTGTAGACACCTTGGACAGTCCACAACTGAAGATACATGTTAAGCAAGCACATCCTTCTCCTATGCACGATGCAATGGCCAGAGCTCTTGAATTCGAATCCTATGTTAAGTCCAGCACAGAGATACCAAGGTTGGTACAGTC
>NW_013670294.1:29572-44339 GCF_000517525.1 Limulus polyphemus
TGCTGAAGACGTGTCACCTGAAAAAGCCACTGTCAAAGAAGAAACCCTACCCGGTTTTGAGAAGGGAGACAGTGAAGCCCTTAATGAAGATACTGCCACTGATGTGACTGTTACTGATAATAGGACAATTCCCGATGGAGCATATGAACCCCACGTGAAGCAGAAGCCAACGAGATGGAGACCAGTATGGAAGAAGATACGTCCCATGAAATTAAGAGACTTTGTTGAATTTTAATTTTTGTGTTTGTAGTGTTTGAAAATTCTGTTTATTTAATTAAGTTATTGTTAATTATCTATTGGTCCAATTTAAGTGGCTATTGACGAACAATACTAAGGAAGGGTCACTGTTACGACAGCTGAAGTCACGTGACGCTAGTAACACGTGATGATTATCTAGAAGATTCACGAAGAGAAGAGATGTACGCTTTTATAGTATATAAGCCGCCAAGTAAAGTGACGGCAAGAATATAGTTGCAGATAAAGAGATTGAAGGTATAGACACGGAGAATCGAGTCAAGCGGGCACCGTAAGTAAAGTGCGTGAACCGTTGTGAATTATAGCGTGTGTTGAAGTTAAAGTGACTGTGGAGATTAAGTGTATTACAAAGTTGAATTGAGAAAGAATAAACTAGTTTCATTTGAGAAAAGACTTGCATCGCTGAAGTTCTTCAGAAAGAGTTTCTACGGAAAATTAACAAACAAACACAGACGTAACAGTATTTTCTTCTGTTGTAGCTCATCAAGGTGTTTATGTTACTGCTGGTTCACAGATATTTGCAAATGTAAAATTTAAGTTCATCTAAAATATGCTCAAGTGGATCAAGGAAACTGGCTGAAACTTCATGAACACTGTGTGTTGTTTGTTAATGTAAGGTAATAAAATGTCCCAACCCTCGCCACGAAAACGTCTCACAAACCATTGTACCTCCCTCAGTAACTTCCACAGGTACAATAATTATCTTACAGATACTGCAATAACATGAAAAACGATAGAAAATGTTATGAATAACTAAATCCAGATTTTGACTGAACTGAAAAAATAGTCTGACCACAATAAAACAAACTGCAAAATACTTGCAACAACGTAAATCAAGTGACAAAACGTGTACAGGACAATAGACAATGTTATTATCAAACTTTTAAGAGATCTTGAGTCAAAGATAGATCTTACCAAAATATAATGGAATTCTTGAGAGAATGTTCATGAGACTGAGAAACTTGACACCTGTATGGTCAATAGAGTAGCTTCATTCTGCTAGAGTGCATGTAATACCCATGTCAGTTGTGATCATTTCATATGCAAAAACAGGAAAAGCATGGCTTATGGGTATTACTGAATTTTTTATAGTTAATCTAAAAATATATATATAATATTTCAAAAAGAGGAATAACTTATGAAACTTTGTAACAAGGACATATGCAGGTTAGCTACATACCATAATCATTTCTTCTGTTATAATACCTGTATACATGACTATTATATGTGAAGCAGTTCAAAACTTTAGGTGAACTAAAATAAAAATAATAGAAATATTAATTAATATTTAATCAATTAATTAATTAATATTAATAATTGTGTATCACATACCTTATATTTCTTTCCATTTACTTCTAAGCTGACCCAGCTACCTCTATCTTTAAACTTGAAAATCCAGTAATTTAGAAACAAATCTATTTATCAGTTATGCATTTGTGGTAACTAGTTCTTTTTTCTATGACACAGATTCATGCCCTGTTGCAACAAAACACACTCTGCGCTTTGGGTTTTTGGGTGGATTCGTTAAATCTCACTTGAAGTCAGAGAAGAGTATCCCAAGAGTTGATGGTTGTTTCTGTTGACTAGATGTCTTCTTTCTAGTGTATCAGTTCAACATTAGGAATGGCTATGCTTATATATTCTATATGTATCTTTGTGCAAGGTTTGAAAACAAGTAAATCAATTTGTATTTCTCAAAAGAAAATCTAAGGCAGAACTCTTATGAATTTCTTTTAAGGATAACTTTTAGTTGTTATTATGCACAAAGCTACAAATAGGTCAATCTGTGCTCTGCTCACCATAGGTCAATACCCGATTTTCAGCATGATTATCCCACAAACATATTACTGACCTATCGAGCAGCAATGTTAATTTTACGAACACTTCAAGAAAACAACATTTACTTGTGCTCCATTACATTTTTAGAAATCTTTAAACAAAAACAACTTTATATCTTACTTTATGAGTATTTCAGGAATACTGAAAGCAAAACAATTTTCGTACTACTTTATTGTAATTTAAAAAACAAAACACATTTAAGTCAAATCTCTTTTGTCTGTTCCAGTAAATTATAATTTTAAAAACATTGAAATCAAAAGATCTTTCATACTTTCTGTATCACATCCTTTGAAAAATCAAAGCAAAACAATTTTTTAAATTTTTGCACAGAAGATATAGTTGTTATGCAAGTTCTTTACTGGATATGATTATTAAAATACAATGCACAGATAAAGATTAATGTCTTCAGTTTTTGGTAAAACACTATGAATAAAATAAAGTTAACTACTTTTGAGTATAGGAAGATGAAGGTTAATATTTGCGTTTCTAATGTTGAGTTTGTTTATGTGTGTGTACATATATATATATATATATATATATATTTGTGGGTAATTATAACTGCTCAGATACACCTTGGCATCTTCTCTTATAATTCGTCATTTGGCACTTGGCCTAGGCCTCTGTTCAATTTGTAACTTGGATCTTGCAATGATATATTTAGTACACAGATTGTTGAAAGATGTATTGTGTCAGAACTCTCATCAGCACTATTGCTAGAAATTCTGGGCAGGTAAGATGCCATTGGCAGGGTAAGATTAAACGAAAGACAGGATAGGCAGTTGAATATGAGCCCACAGTTTTAGGATACCCACACTAGTTATGCTTTATAATAATCGTCTTAGATAATCTCTATATTGTAAATTTTAAAAGCATTATATTTCGTAAAAAGCTGTTCTGATGGCCAAAATTTAAATACAAAAATATTGTTTGTTTGTTTGAATTTTAGCACAAAGCTACACAATGGTTTCTAGCGTTGTTTCATACCGCTGTGCCACTGGGTGCATACAAAAGAGAAGGCTTCTGGAGGACTGTGATCTACAGAACTAAAGTTTAATATGCTCGTTATTGTCTTAATATGGCCCTGCTGATTGGGTTTCTTCACTGAAGTTGATAATATTACCAAAGAAGTGGATGCTCCAATAACGATGTCTGCAGCAGTAGTGGTGATGATAGTGGTCAGTGTGATCCTCAAAGCTGACGTTGAAGAAATAGATAATGTAGATATTGCAATGAAGGATGACATACCTGGAATATTTTCTGCTTCTCAGTGGAACTCAACTCCAGGAAGATCTTTGGTTATGAATTATGAAGTGATCCAAATATAGGAATAAACATATGTCGTTTTTGGGCTTGTAATTAACATCTCAACCTCCAAAAGGGGCACTTTACCAAACTGCATAACCTGCTCTTCTTCGTTGTTGTTTCCGTTTTCACTATTGGTGGCATCAGTTCTGCTAGTAGAGTTAACTGCACTGGCTGTGCACTAGACACGTTGAATTCTATCAATGTATCAAAGAGAGATATGGTTCTCTGAACTCCTTGACCATGAATGGCTCATATATCAGCATTTCTGAGATTGGAAAGGCAGCTGTTATTGAAAGCAGTCAGAACGGCTCTATGATTCCACAGTAGTATGGTGGTGACCTTTAAAAGTGCATATATACGAGATATATTGACCACAAGCATATATTAATCCATAGGATCCCCTTCAGCCATTAGGGAAATTAGGTCAAACCCAGGAGTCTTGTGGACTGCTGTATATACCTCAAAGTCGTTTAAGCTGCCAAAAAGATAACTTTCTCCTTTCATTTTGAGATAGAGTTCAGTAGTTAAGGAAGCAAGATGAATAAATGCAAACTTGTGCCAATTTAGGTGAATAAGGTAGCCAGAAGCACCAAAAATATAAGCTTTATATAAGAAGCCAATACGGAAAATAATTATTAATAAGAACATCTGAGTGAAATCCAAGGCGTTTGTATAACAATATGTCAACCACATTATGTCAGCTATATCCAGTGCCAAGGAAGCCTTTTGCCAAACACAAGGGCTTTTCAAGCTGTCTGAGATATGAAAGACATAGTAATGGTTGAGACACTGAAGAAGAGTATATTAGTGGTTCACCAGCTCGTCTGGATAATGAGCAGGTTATTTCAATAAAATATTAATCAATAACAAATGGTGTTAAATTAGATAATAACATAATGTTAAAAAATCCCTACCCTAATTCTGATGTGTTTTGACATAAATCAATTTGATAAAAATTTACACTTCACCATCTCAGTACAGTTCACACTGTAACAATTGTTGTGAAGCATTTGTTAATATAGAGATCCTGGAATGGGTCAAGCAACAACAAAATCAATAGTAGAAGACTGTGTTAGTAATTATTAATATAAGAACTTCTGTGTGAAAATCAAGAAGACTGTATAATAATATGTCAACCACACTGTATCTCAACCTGATTTTGATTGGTCAGAAGTTCAGCTAGAAAGTTAGGTTTGAAAACTGTAACATCCAGTTACAACCAATTTCTTCAAAAGCAGATTTTAAATATAAAATGTAAAAACTATTGCTCTTGTTAAATGTAATTTCTTCAGCTATACGTATGTCCATGCTTATATTGGCTGTAAAAATGTCTTTTAAGCCTGTGAACATTTTGGTCCAGCAGTCTTCATATAGGACATATATTTGATCATCATATGACTGTGCTTCTCATTGTGTGTTTACTAAACGACTTTTACGGACTTACAATGTTAAATTCCAAGGTTTGATTGTTCGTGGTTGACAGAACACAGATAGTCCATTGTACTAAAACAACAACAATAATCAAACGACTACAGCCAATAAGCCTTTAATAACTGCTTTCTACAGAGAATTCTACTTATGAATATTTTAATTTGATCCAATTGAAAATAATTTTCACCAATATTGCCGAAACGTCGGATAAGACTATTGCGTAAAATATACTGTTATCTTTGTCTTTCCGGTGAAAAATATCACAATGTTCTGAACAAAGAGATCTTGGTGTAATGTTTGATCAATATTTTAAGCCATCAATACAGTGTGTTGATGTTTAACAACATTCAAAAATATTGAATGTATGTCTAAAGGTGTTACCATTTCATTGTACAGGACACTGGTTAGGCCACATTTAGAATATTGTGCTCAATCTTGGGCTCCTTACATTAGGAAGGACATTGAACTGTTGGAAAGGATTCAGAGGAGAGTTAGTAGAATGGTGCCTGGGATAGAAGGGTTGTCATACGAGGAGAGTCTGAAACCTCTCAAATTGTTTTCCATTGAAAAAAGAAGCGTTAGGGGTGAATTTGATTGAAGTGTTTAAGATTGTAAGGGGAATTGATAGTTTTGATGCATCATCTTTTTCATGCTTAACAGTGAAAACAGTAGGAAAAGGGGCCGCAAATATAAATTTGGGTAAAATAGAAGTCATCTTCATCTAAGACAGTTTTATTTTTCTAACAGGGTGGTTGACCTTTAGAATGGGTTGCTTTCAGATGTTAATTTATTTATTTCATATTTTTAGTTTAGTTTAGAGGATGTGACAGCCGAAATGGACCAATAGGTCCCTTGTTGTCCCCAAACATTATGTTATGTTATATCTCATCTCCCAAAATTGAAAATATTATTTTACCAGTATCAATGAAAGTATCTAATGCACCGTATCTCCCTATGCTGCAACATAGGTCAATAATTAAAGTACATTTTACTTCATATAACACAATCTAAACATTTAGATCAAATTTTCCTTTTCCATTACTTTATTGCATTACAATTATACCCTCTGCGTTTTTTATTCGTGTATGTAGTGTTATTATTGTAGTTTTTCTAGCTTACATATTTTATTGTTGTTCTCCAGAAGGAGTTTTCACACCATGCAGTAAAAGTGAAATAACAGAACCTTGTTAAAAAATCAGAACAGATTTCCCACTTTCCAAGATTTGTCCTAAGATTCCAGGATCTATGGCTCTTGAAATAGATTTTTCATGCAATTCCAGGATCCCGGACTTTCTACAAATTTGAATAGATTTCTAAAACTTTGTCAGGATTTTGCCAATTTCCATTTAAATAGCACAGAATAGAAATAATAATATTTTTTTTTATCACACTTCGAGTTTAAATTTTCTTACAGGCTCTCCCCTTTAGCACGGACTCTAGTCCTAAACCTAGCCCTGTAGACATTGGACTGATTTTGAGTTCCATACATGAGTTCTAGAGCAGCTACCAGTGCTCTATAGTTGTGCCTGTTGTCTGCTGACAACTGTCCAAGTATTTACAGTGGTTGTCCCTTAAAGCTCGTTGCCAGATATACTGCTTTCTGCTCCTCTGTCCATCCATTCATCTCTGCCAATAGCTCAAATTGTGCTCTATATGATTCTCACAGTGCCTTCCCATCGAATTCCTGTGGCTTCCTTCCTACTAGATCACCCCTATTGCTGACATTCATATCTGGAATGTGACTTCTAACAGGACTGAAGATGTTTGCATTAGGGCTTAGCTGGAAGGTCTGGAAGGGGCTTCCTGTTGTCTGGGGCTGATTAGGTCCATGGCTAATATATCCTCCCTGTGTAAAAGACAGTAAATCGTCCTTTAATGTATTTAATTAACTTTGAAATTTACTAATATTTTCCATTTGTATTTAGTGTTTCCTTTCTTGTTCCAGTTACCACTGGTGCTGGTTTTCTTGCCAGGGATGTAGTCTATCTTTTTGTTTGTTTTCTCGTTCTTCTTGTTTCGTTTCTTTTCCTCCAACAACTGCTGTAATCTCTCTTATTGTTTATTTTGCTGTTCGAGCTGCCACTGTTGCAGGTTTTCTTGAGAAAAAAAGAAGATGGAAACGAGAAGAGGCAAATTAAACTACAACTTAGCAGATTTGATGGCAGCAATACAAGAAGAAACAAGAAGAACGAGAAAAGAAACAAGAAGAGAGAGATTAGAGCAGTTGTTGGAGGAAAAAGAAAAGAAACAAGAAGAGAGACAACAGCAGTGGCTTTTCCGTCCCACTCTCTGACACCATTTTTTTATGTATCTGCTTGTTTGTTAATTTCCGGTAGAAATTCTTTCCGAAAAACTTCAGTGATACAACTCCTCTCTTGGTTAAACCAGTTTATTTTTTCTCGATACAAACTTTTAGCACACAGTGATTTCAGAATCAGTACATTTCTGAACTTAACTACTTTTATAATACACGCTATAAATCACAGCGATTCACAATCTCGAAAACACACACTAGCTCGAAACAGAATCGTAACATACCCGGTACTCTCTTCATTCAGTCCCGCAGACTTTCCCTGCTAGGCTTATACACTAAAAAAGAGGGCATCCCGAACAAACTCGTTCTTCGTCGATAATTTATGATCATTCGAGAAATTCATCACGTGTTACCAGCGTCACATGACTTCCGCTGTCGTAACTCAACTTTAAATTATTCTTTTTTTTTGTAGTGTAGTATCAGAATCAGGAGGTGTCAACATACGACTGAAATACGCAATTACACATTCTACTCCCTTCCCACAATGGGGACAAGGAATTTTTCATATGTATGCATAAGCAAACACTTCTCTGGTTTCAGTTTCAAGCCTGCCTTTCTTATCTACTGAAAAACCTTGCCCAGGTTTTCATAATTATACAACTAAATTTTAAGATTGTCATCAATAAAGTGTAAACGTCTCTTCCTTTGCATCTTCTCAGTGTCAGCTCCATAAATTGTTTTAAAGTGTCATGTGCATTTCATACTCTGAACAGAATGATGCAAAATTCATACTGAACATCTCGATTGCTTAAAGCCATTTTGGGCCCTCTTTCCACATTCAGCTTAACTCTCCAGTAAATCGAAGCCAGGTTTTAAGTACTGAAACAACAGGTACTTCCAGTGTGCTTAGATATTTGCCTATTTGAAGAAGCAGAAATACATCAAAGGAGTAACTGTGTTCACCAGTATAAAAGCAATGCAGAATTTTGATATGCTCTCCTTCTTCCTGGGAATTACTATTGTAGATGAATAAACATTTTCTGAAGAATGTATGGTTCTGTGCTTTAAAATCCACGGTATTTCGATGCTGTTACTATCACTAGCACAACAAGTAAGTCAGCACAGTGGTTGTTGTGTTGGACATGCACCATACATATCTATGTGATGGTAAGTTTTGTTGTCCAGCCAAAGCAACCATCTGGTCTCTCAATCACATTGTAATATTATATATATAATCACCAGTTAATTATTTTTGGTTTTCTGAAAGCAATATCTTCAATCTCAGCTGTGTTGATGTAGAATCAATTCTAGATGGACAAATAATTCCAGTTTCTTCCATTTGGCTTATCGTGCCAATGACCATTTCATGGGAAGCTGAAAAGATGATTGTCTATAATTATAAACAACATTGGAACTGTGCCAACATTCAGACAGATAATTATTGGAGCAAATGAAGCCAGCTTTTTGAACAAGTGTCAATGTCTTTCAAGTATGTTGATTTTAACACTAAAACAGATGGCGACAATGTACTAAACTTATTCTCTAGTAAACCATGGAACACCACCTGTACATCAAGAGATTCTCTGACTCCTTCTTCAACATGTACTCATGAAGTCCATTGTCATTGAGTCTGATCTAGCTATCATTAGATGAATTTTCCATGGAAGTGCAGTTTACCTGCGCAGGCATAACTGTCTGATACTCTTCAAAGTAGTTTCATCCCTAAGATCTTAATATATGAACTAAGATTGGAGACAACCACTTTTATCTTATGGATGACATTACCTTGATATATTGAGAAATATGTCATGTTTATTCAATCACGATTTGCCAGAATAAAGTTTGTATGTATGCACTAATATTTTTACGTGGAGTGCCTACTATACTGCAAGAACAACCATAATTTTGGAAGCTTCTTATCAACCAAGAACTTAACATTACTTTTTGTATCTCTGGTGAGATCTACCAACTATCCAGGAAGTGAGCCCTTGCAGAGCTGATTACAAAACCTTTTAATTTAAGATGACCAATCCCCCCCCCCCTGGTTGGTGGCCACACCTGATCTGGGCTTTGTTAGTTTTTGGAGAAGAAACAGTGGCAGTCATAGCTTACCTTTGACCCTCCTGTATTTGTTGAGCAATTTTCATGTTTTGCCTGCCTTACCTGGTAACAAAGTATGTGTATTTTTGTTAGTAGTGGTCTACCAGCCCACAATCATAAGAGGTGCCCCAGTCCTTCATTTCAGAGTGTTATTGGCAACATTTATACAGTACATCAATAATGGGAGGTACTAGAAAGCTCTGACCTCTCACTTGTATCCACTACAGTTGTGTCAAGGATGTCTGCAGGTGGGTAGTCCTCAATGCAAAACTAGCTTTCCATGATGTATAAATTACATAAAGATGGTCTGCCCAAGATATGACCACTACAGCAGCTTGTGCAGGCTTCTTCCGCTCCTGAAACTTATTAAAAATATCATTTTGAACTTGGTCACCACAGACGCTACTTCCGTTAGAATGTTGTTGTTTCTAAAATCAGGTGATGTTACAGTTTCACTTATCAATGATAATATCATTGTATTCTGCATACATCATGGTTGGATATGCATCCTCGTGTAGGGGACATAAATTTTCCACACAAGTGGCCAAATTCTCTAAGCATTGAGCTTTCAACTCAGCTCAATAGATAATTTGGTTCTCCACTATGTCAAAACGTTGATGAAACTCAGCTACAACAACGTCCCAGTCACCAGCTTGATCCTCATTCAAGTGCTCAATTGAATCAAACACTAGTTCCTCAATATTCAGCATTAGTTATTGCACTGCCTGTCCCCGAATTGAGTCGTTCATGAACTTCAAATCCTTGTGTATTATGAATATGTTATAAATAATTTTGTTTGGTTAAAATCTTACTAGAAACTGTAAAATACAGATAAAATATTTTTCCAACATTTTTTGATCAATCTACCTAGTAAGTTAAATTAATAATTCTTTGTCAAGTGCATATAAAAATAGCGTATTTTAAGAGTATTAATGAAAGTTTACACTTTTTCACTATTTGCATTTACCATAACATTTTATTGTAATTTCTAATTATAAAAAAACTTTTCTATTTTATTGAAAAGAGCCTTGAGGGCTGGTCATTTTTTGAAATTTGAACTTAGCTGTAAAAGACGAAATGTTTCAAGATAATAACAAATATTGTCATTCAATCTACAGATAGATAGCACAATTCTGTTTGGAAGTAAAAGCTATGAAAATAAAAATGAAAGGAATCAGCCAGATAACAACAGTTTTACAAAAATGAAAGAAAAAACTCAACAAAATCTTTCCAAAAGAGGATAAAAATTCAATCAAAATGACACAATGGGGAGGACAAAATAATACCAATAGTTCATAGTCATATACAAAACTTTATAATTTGACGTAGTAAATGTCATTAATGATTTACAAATCAAACAGTTCCAGACATGTATAATTGCACTGCCAAGTTAATTCAACAACACTTTTAGACAACAGTGTAAAAGCTTCAATTATTATGGTATCTTATATTATGAAAATAACATCATCTATTATATATGATAGAAGCACATTTTGCTTTAGCAATATGGTTACTTAATTATATCCATCACATTATGCTTGATACACTGTGATGATTGGAAATATCATCATATTTTAACATTTCTTAACTAGTAAAGAATACATTTTTATTTGGGTATATTAAATTATGCATATATATCAAATTGTTGCTCTTGTAATTATCTTCTGTAGACATGGAGAATCTCCGTTTGTTTCAATAGCCATTCAGAGTCTACTTGAAAATCTAAAACAGTGCATTTAATAAAATTCATGTATATATTATTTTGTTCTTTACATAACATTTCTGAAACCTGTAATCCGTGAGTACTTCAATTTATCTCACGAATATTAGTGTATATGAATGCCACAAACTAAACTGTCAAGTTACATTTTAGAGCTCCGGCCAAAGAATAATTTTTTGCTGAATTTAGTTTTAATGTGTTTCATTTTCTAATAGAATGGTATACAGTTTATGTATCATGACCATCGTGAAAGGACACTTTCTGAGAACATGTTGAACTTACTGTGGAGAAGAGAATATTCCATCTTCTTGATCCATACACGGACCAGGAGGTTGATAGGTAGTTAGGAGAAACCAAGCTGCCACTACAAAACTTCTTCTGGATAATTTCTGCATACAGGAGCATAGGCTTACAAAGTTGGGTCATGGTGAAGATAAGCTGTCAACAGCTTCTATTGATTCAGTGATTCAGGGAAGCATTCAAGTGCCTTCCTAGCCAGCAAAGGACCGGAAGGTAACAGGGAAGATTATACTCTGCTGTATGGTGCAGAAGTGGTTTTTAGATCACATTCACATAAACACATTTAGTGATGGTGCATACATTGCACTAAGAACACTATTCAGAGAAAAACCTTCTGTATCAAGGAAAACTCCAGTAGAGATTTGTAGGTTCTTCTATGAACTAACAAACACATGGATTGCACTCTGATTGTGGGTCGGGTGCAAATTTGGCTTTGTGCATGTTAATAATGTCATATTTAAAGCCAAGTTTACTCCGGAAGAACGTTTTTATTAAAGTTTTTAGCAAAGTTTTAGTATAGACCTTTGCTGATTTTTTTTTTTTAGAGTTCTTGTGGAGTTTAGCGTATAGACGTCTGCCTTAAGTAGATGGTTTTTTAATTTACTTTATCTTGTTTTGTATCATTGCTATTCTTGGTCTCGAGGGAACTGGAGTCCAGCATTTTAAATAAGCAGAGATAAAGTAAAATCCAAGCTTCACTTGGAATTTACTTTAGTTTGTTTCACAGTGATTTTCTCTTTTAACTTATTAAGATTATTTTATATTACTGAGCTTAACTTAATTGGGGTTATTACTTGAACTGATTTGAGATTTGTCAATAAAGGTTTTCACATTCTCTCACCAGTCCTATGCACTCACGGAACACTTTTTCTTTTCTTTTGTTCTGTTTATAGCATATTCTGTTTTATCTTTTCTTGATATTGAACATTATTGTTAATCTGAATGTTACTCTCTCGTTTGATTTCTTGTGTGACGAACCCTTTTGTAGATCCTAGAGCCTTTTGTCGCAGGACCTAACTGCCTTCCGTGAGTTACATCCACAAGTTGAAAAATACCACAATAATTAATAGCCTATACGACAACCTAAGTTTAATTATTAATTAATCTTTTCAAACTGGTACTAATTACTAACTAGTTTTTATGTCATGTTTTGGTAGCTAATTTGCTGCAGTCTTCAGGGAAGTCTTGAGGAAAACTATTTCTATGATGGAGAAATCTTGCTCATTGTTCACTTGATTGGAGCTTCTCTAATTAGAACTTCAACTAATTATTTGAATGTTTTCAAGAAAGGTATCAAGACTTTGCTGAATTCTTAACAAATTCACTGAGCACATTATCAGTTAAGTGGATGTAGAAGGTTTTCATCTTTCTTTTTATCGCGTGTGATTAATATCCTATCATTTTAGTATTATTCCAATATATTTCCCAGAAAGGGGGCCTAAGACCGCCTAGATGGTCACCTGTTTTAATCATTAGCACCACTATACAGTAATGTGTGGTCTGTCAGTCAGTCAGTCAGTAGACACTAAAATGACGTCACATAAGAGACGCTTAACTTTGCAAGTTGTACTGTAGTGACGTCAATAAAACGCGCGCATGCCATGAATCACGAGAAGAATTGTGCATTCTGTATACTACAACACAGCATGACATACGAACTTCAAAAGCAAGAAATACAAATATTTGTTACTCTTAGTTTTGGTTTTATTTACTCTTGAAAGAGAACACTTTCAGGGACCCTGCGCAAGTATATCTAGTCATACGATCTATTTTTCTTGGTTGATGGGCCATGATGTACTATGGTGGACAGTGATATCACAGTCTAACATGTCTATGATGCTCCTGAATTCTAACATTTGTTGATTTTACGTCTACAAATTGTAAAGAACGCTGGTTTTTAAGTAATAGATATTACACTCATATAAACTTATGCATTGAAGTATATGTTTGCTTATTGATTAGAAAATTAACGATAGAAACTAAAACATTCAGCTCAGAAATAACTAAACGTGTGTTACAATACTGGTTACAGAATAATCAGGCTTATTAGCAATTTTCCTGTATTAGAAATGAAGTGATTCAATGCCATAACAATTAGGAATAAAACAAAATAAAACAGTTTGAGGAAACCTCAGAATTTTTGTTTCCGAAATGTCTTCTTGAAAGGTTTAATCCACAGTACATTTTCCCTGGGGATAGTGGTATTCTATACGACTAATAAAACTATGATTTTTACAACTGATATTGTCCCCCAGTGTCACAGCGGTATGTATGCAGACTAATAGCGCTAGAAACTTGGTTTCGATACCCGTGGTGGGCAGAGCACAGATAACTCTTGGTGTAGCTTTGTGCTTAATAACAATCAACACCAACTACTACTAATGATATTATTCAGAAGATTTGGCAAAAGGGAGAAAGAGAGAGAGACTAGACAGGATGTTACTGATGTATAGCTAATAAAAGGTAAACAGCATTGTATGTAAGCTTCATTAACTCGAGATAAGAAATGTTTACTGTTGGAGGACTTTGTCACATATTCCATCAATAACTTAGTGTTAGCTAACACAAGTGTGATAATGTACTGACAGAGTATAAAGCATTATATTTCTAAAATACATGCATTTGTTAGGTACTTGCTCATACTTTAAGAAGGATTGTCAAATCAGCAAAATGAAGCTTTTTCACAATGTTTTGAAAAATACTTTTCCGTTTCTTTTCTCTTTCTTTCTTGTATCTTTATGGGTACAAAAGAATGCCCGAGTGAACTTAAATTTAACATTATGCCATGTACATGCTATCGTGAGACGTTAAAGTGTGAAAATCTACCAGATCTTGCAGTTTTTTAGAAAAAATTCTGGTCTTAGCTGGAAATCCTTTCAATTAATTGGTTATTATTTTCCCACATTATTCGACGAATGCAATTTTACACACGTTACATTTGAAGTTTTGGACTTACCTTTTCTGACATGTCAGCTGTTTCTCCATTCAAAGGTATGAAGCCAGTTCAAGAATTTAAACTAAAAAAAAAATAAAATCACTCAATAAGTGGGAATGGACTCTATTTTATTCTGCTTCTATTTGGAATTTTTGAATATCTGGTTGTTTCTTGGTCAATATTCCAAATTCTTTCAGTGCTTTGAGATCAACTGGTCTGAAACATCTTACCATTGAGCATTCAGATCTACGGTGGATCGACGACACTGGGCTAAGTAGTCTGACCAGCCTGGAGTCGGTATCATTGTTTAAGTTTTACTTTTGCTTAATACGTTTCTTTTTGTCTTACATAAATAAACAATGACTTTTTTAATTGTTCGCAGTTACTTTAATTGTTCGACCTTCTATGTACACTTCACGTTAATGTTAATATACTGAAAAGTCGTGTTTCAACACACCAGATGTAGGGGGAAGTGATATGACCTGATTTAGAACGACCTCCTATTTACACTTCACGTTAATGTTAATATACTCTAAAGTCGTGTTTTAACACAGCAGATGTAAAGAAAATGACATGATATGATTTAGAACGACCCTCTATGAAGTAAGGAATTGATGCTTGCAGAAAA
>NW_013670294.1:45339-46967 GCF_000517525.1 Limulus polyphemus
AATATATTTTGAATATTTTCTAAGCTGAATGCATCTGTAAATATTTCCTTGCGACAGCCAAGAATCATGTCAGTTGTAGAAAAATATTTGAGGAATTAATATTCTTTTTAAGTAATGTAAAATAAAAAAAACTCGAATAGCCTGTAAGTTGTTTGTATTTCATGCTGTATTTATTTCTCTTTACGCCCAAAAAAACCCATTAGTTAAGTTGTTTGTAATTTATGCTGTATTTATATCTCTTTACGCCCAAAAAAACCCATTAGTTAAGTTGTTTGTAATTTATGCTGTATTTATATCTCTTTACGCCCAAAAAACCCATTAGTTAAGTTGTTTGTATTTCATGCTGTATTTATTTCTCTTTACGCCCAAAAAACCCATTCGTTAAGTTGTTTGTATTTCATGCTGTATTGCTATCTCTTTACGCCCAGAAAACCCATTAGTTAAGTTGTTTGTAATTTATGCTGTATTTCTATATCTTTACGCCCAGAAAACCCATTCGTCTGTAACTGTGCTTTATCCTGAATGGTTTCCCCACCGAGATATATCAAAATCGACATCCATCGTAAAACAAAGTGCGCTAATCCCGAAACACTTAGAAATCAGTCATTGTCTGATGTACAGTGGGAAGAGATGTGTTGCTAGAATTTCTGGGTTTCTGAAGAAGCTTTTATGATATAGTAGTGTTCTGTGATACTAAATATTCATAAATATATAAATGAATTATTTATTACAACATAAAAGCTATTATTACAATTCAGATCAGTAAAAATATTAAAAGTAAAACAGAATTTATTTTTATTGTTAAATTATTCTTTGATGCATATCCTTATACCAAATTGTTCTAAGCTCAGTCCAATTCAAATTGAATAAAAAGTTTGAGTAATTATGTATCTGTATTTCATATGAAAAATGGTTATATTCTTATTTATTAAAAATGAATAATTGTTTCTATGTTTACTCTCACATGTGCCTTTCATGAAGATAAAAATTTTCAACACAACAAGTCACTCACTCTATCTAACAAAATACTTAATTCAAAATTATTATCAGAAAAATTCAGAATAGTAAAGCATACAATCTATTAGAAATATGCCAGAGGAAAATTATTAGTTGAAATAGCACACCATTATATTTTAGAAAAATATAATTTATAATAGGGTGAATTTGTGAATAACTGAAATCCTTTACTGATACTTAAAATTTTGTTTGTTTTTAAATAATGTTTTGACGTAGCACTTTCTGTACGTGAGGCTTACATAAGGAAATCATCTTTAATATAGGTGTTAGGATGTTAAACGCTGGCAAAGAGTGAACATTCTTAAGACCTAAGAGAGGTACTGAATTATCACGTTAAACTGTTACGTCTTTTTTTTTATTGATTTGAAGAGTTTTAATAACAATATAGCTTTCTGATAATACTTAAATAGCGGAGCATTGAAGCGTTAAGGTAAATGCTCGAAGCAGGCTATGTGAACCTCAAGTCTAAATAAGTGATACAAATTAACAACTGTGCTGGTCTAAATAATCTTTTAAGCTGATACTACATCGTCGTTAAACGTAATTATGATTTTAAAACAGTTCGAATTGACAGCAACTCCAAACCCATCTCCATCTCTTCGTGCTCAGGG
>NW_013670294.1:47493-49296 GCF_000517525.1 Limulus polyphemus
AGCTGCCTTCCCTCTAGTCTTACACTGCTAAATTAGGGACGGCTAGCGCAGATAGCCCTCGTGTAGCTTTGCGCGAAATTCAAAACAAACAAACAATATACAACAAGAACTTGTAAATTCATAAACAACATTTGATTTTTTTCCAGTGGTTGTATTCTGTTTCCAAACTTCAAGTAATACTCTCGCTCACATTCATGTTCTAAAATATATTTTAGACATAATATATAAATATATTTTAGACATAATATATAAATATATTTTTAGTGTATGAGAATGAATAAGTTTATTTTTTATTGGAACATGTATTATTAACAAAGACACATTTATAACATTCCATTTTAGTGATATTTTGCTTATAAAGGAATTATTGGGTTTTTCTAGTTCTTCATGTAAACAAAACAACAACAACGAAAAACATTATGTATTAATGTGTCAAGATCTTACATGATTTCTCTTGAAACTTCTCATATAAAGCTGGCAAGATGAAATTTTAGACTTAAGTCTTTATTTATGGAAAAATACACAATCAAACTTACCACCGTTATTTTGTACTGGTGTATCTAATAAAGAAGTTGATGATCTCAGTGGTGTCTTACTGCAATGTTTTGCTAAAATATTTATTATTGAAATGATTATTAAACGAAACTTGCTCACAATCAACAAAGATGGAAAAGTATGATCAGCATACTTGCAGCAGTGTTTTAATGATGTAGGGTAATCTTCTAATTATTTTATTTCGTGAAAATAAAAATATGGACCAGGAAAGGATTGATCCGATAGCAATTCTATCGATTTGATAACAAAAAAAGTGTCATTGTGATACTTTGAGGAAAAATTCAAAAGTGTTTAAAAAACATACGCTTTTATTGTTCGTCTTGTATAAATAGTATCCTACTGTAAAGTTTAAAATTTGGTCACTGAATTGCCCAGTTTCATGATATAGATGAATTTGTTCCACATCATGACAAAATATTCAATCTGCAGGCTATAAAATCACATTCCAAGTAAAAAAAGGGCCACCCAATGGCTTAACGGTAAGTCAGCAGGCTTAAACGCTAAAAATCGGGCTTCGACATCCGTGGTGGGCAGAACACAATAAACAAATGTAATAAAATTTAATGTGATTGGTAAGGGAAGAAAAAAGTTATTTTTTTATTTTATTTTATGGAGTTATATTTAAAACTAGCCAAACCTAGCGTAACAAAATCCGATAGAGCCCTTATTCATCGTCAGTCAATCAACTGACAATGTCTAAAAAAGGAGTGAACACTCGTGCACGCGTATTAATATCAGTAAAGTGATAACGAAATGGAGAGTAACTTGAAGTATTAATATTAATGGGTAAATAAATTTGGTATCAAAGTGCCTCAGAAGCGTAATTTCACACACAAAAAGGGGAAATTGGCCATTAAAGCTAGAGGAGAAAAGTAAACTTTTAGTCGGGTTGACTAAGAAATGCATAAATGTACGGGAAAATAAAGTGTTTCTTTTTTCTGCAATGGATTTTTGAAATCCAACCTATTAAGAATGTTCATTGAACACAGTTCTGCACTGCATCCACAACTCACTCTTGTTAAGGCGAAATAAATGTTCAAAAAACTATGTATCTGATTAAATTATGGCTAAGTAGTTTTCGAATATGTATACATGAAAATAAAAAGGCTTACTTATATATTGCTACCTGCAGTTCTTCTCATATATGTAAGAACTTGGAATAAGATAAAATATACATATTTGCAGTGAAGAACAAGTTTCTATAGATTAGGTATAATTTGTTTGATCTAGGTACATGTTTCTTTTTGC
>NW_013670294.1:49682-60078 GCF_000517525.1 Limulus polyphemus
TTCCACAGTCACTTTAAACTTAACAACTTTTATAACACACGCTATAAATCACAGCGATTCACACACACTTAACTTACGGTGCCTACTGTTCCCTTGACTCAATTATCTATCTTTTCAATCTATCTATCTTTTCCATAGCTGGCTTTATTTGCCGGGCTTATATACTAAAAAAGAGGGCGCCTGGCAAACACTCGGACATTCGCGGGGTTCCACGATAATTCATGATCCTTCTAGAAATTCCAGTGCGCATGCTCACAGCGTCGAGTGACTTCCGCTGTCGTAACAATACTGTTTGTTTTAGATTATGTGTGCCTGTTTGTGTTCCTCTTTAATTACAATTTGCAGTACAAATTTTTTCACCTGGTGTAGACCTAGTGTTGAAATAAGTTCTGGCTTTTGTTTAGAAGTTATGGTGAATACAGGACTTAATTCTGATATACATGTACTATTTTCTCATTGCTTTCTTTTTTCTCTAGAAATTTATTATTTGATTAAAAGAGTCATATATAAAAAACTGTATTGAGTAAAATACTGTTTTGTCAGTTTGGTTCAATTCCTATAGGCATAATTTAGGCTTTGTGTTTTGCCATTTTGTGTTCTTATTGAACTATTAACGAAAAACTTTACACAGAGGCGTTGTTTGTTTTTTTTATCTTCCAATGGTAGTATTTTACAGTGTGGCATTGTTTGTCTGATATTCAAATGGTGGTACTTCACAGTGTGACATTGTTTGTTTAATCTATTAATGATGGTACTTTACAGTGTGACATTGTTTGGTCTTTTAATAGTGGTACTTCACAGTGTAACATTGTTTGTTTGATCATTTAATGGTGATACTTCACAGTAGGACATTGTTTGTTTGATCTGTTAGTGGGTGGTACCTTGCAGTGTAAAATTGTTTGTTTGATATTTTAATAGCGGTACTTTACAGTGTAACATTGTTTGTTTGATATTTTAATGGTGATACTTTACAGTGTAATATTGTTTGTTTGATATTTTAATGGTGATACTTTACAGTGTAATATTGTTTGTTTGGTCTTTTAATGTTGGTACTTTACAGTGTAACATTGTTTGTTTGATATTTTAATGGTGATACTTTACAGTGTAATATTGTTTGTTTGATATTTTAATGGTGATACTTTACAGTGTAATATTGTTTGTTTGGTCTTTTAATGTTGGTACTTTACAGTGTAACATTATTTGTTTGATATTTTAATGGTGATACTTTACAGTGTAATATTGTTTGTTTGATCTTTTAATGTTGGTACTTTACAATGTTACATTGTTTGAGTTTTTAAGGGTAGTACTTTACGCTGATGCTCATCTTGAATAATTTTCTAATGTTGGTACTTTACAATGTGGATTTCCTTGTTTGATATTCTAATGGAGGCACTTATATTATACATAGTTATCTAATTCTAAGAGAAATCATAAAAAAACGGCATTTGTTTCATTTTACTGACAAAGCAATATGATAAAGAAATTTTAAATTTAGAGATTAAGAATAAAACTTATTGTTTATTTATTAAATATTTCTTCTCTTATTCAAAAGATATGCGGGCGAGTGAGTTGATCTGAATCAAAGAATTGTGAAATAAACTGAGTCGATTTGTTTTCATCACAATAGTCAACTTTTGTTAATTCGTTAGCTTTTGTGCGACAATACTTTTTGAACACATATTTATGAAATGTTAAACATCTTGTTCAATATTTCGAAAGTGAACAAAATACCTTTCAAAATCAAACATGGCTGATTCTTATTCATAAGGACCTTTCTCGTGACCGAAACGTTATATCAGTGGAATTTATAAAAACATTCAGTAAACTTCTTTCGAAATGCACACATTTCTGAAATAGTTTGATGAATCTTATTTTGTATTTCCATTAATTATCTTATTTCTTTTTTTCTTCAATAATCATTCGTAAGGACACGAGAGTTTTGAATTCAAACGAAAATGATCACGTAGTTGCCAATAGACAAATAAAACAATCACTTTACTCTTAAAGTATTTCCAATGTCAATTTGTGCGAGAAATCTCAAACAATATTTTAGGTGTATAATTTCAAAAAATTCCAAGTCTTTCGTAAATATTTCAACATCTATATTAATTGCTATAAAGCACAAATCAATCCGTAGAAAAGAATTGAGCAGTGACGAATTGAGAAAATTATGCCCCTTTGTGTAATTATGATATTTTCGCCCTTTAAATCAAATTTTAATTTCATTTTATAATATTTTCTGTAAATAAATTTCATACAAAGATTTAAGTTTTAAGTATGTATAAAAATGAGTATTTATTTTAAATGGATCTGTGTAACGTATCAGGAAAAAAACCACTAGACGACGTACACTCGTATCAATTGATGTGGAGTATATTATTGAATCAGGTTCGTTTGATATTATTCTAAATGAATCCCACAAGGTTTCTTATAAACTAAACACACACATACAAACTTTATAAAAGTTCTTTGATCAGCTTCTTGTTTCTCTTGTGAATCGAAGAATTAAGTGTCGTTTAAATAAAAGTTGCTGTAATCAGCGGGACCGTAATATTCTTGAAATGGCACCAATTATTTCACTGGATTGAATGACTATTTGGAAGGCTAAAAGTCTTTCAATGTCAGAAGCATTCAAAGTGTCAAATTCAGATTCAGTAGCGTTATAAACTTACGCGCTTAAGGTTCGAAATGCCGTTTATATTTGAAGTATTCGTTAAACCAGTTACATCTTTTACAATTTGGGTATCTGTCTTTTGATAGTTCAGTTTCATTATTTTCGAATTTGGTTCTATTGGCTCGGATGAGGGTAATAGATGTTTTGCTGTTATCGTCGTCTGGTGAAAATTGAGAAATTTCCGCGCTTAATTGATGCCCCTCCCCCCAATGGCACAGTGGTATGTCTGCGGACTCACAACGCTAGAAACCGGTTCTCGATACTCGTGGTGGGCAGAGCACAGATAGCCCCTTGAGTAGCTTTGTGCTTAACTACAAACAAACTTAGTTGATAGGCTCTCAGTATCGCTCTCGGTACAAAAGTTTGGTTGATGTTCGTTTTTAGTGGGGGAAGAAACGGTTCGTTTTTCTCAGCATAGTCTCGAGAGTATAGGTCTATTGTCGTTTCAGTAAATGTAGAAATAATTTACTTTCAATTTTAATAACATTGCAAAACCTAAGGAAGAGACTGAGTTCTGCGTGGTCTGTCTCGGATGGTTCAAGATAAACGTCTGTGTCAAGTTTTTCTGAAGATCTAAGTTTTATTAACATTAATCACTCGTCTGTAGCTTTTAAGTTATCGTTGGTGAAGTCAGTATAATTAAATATTTCAAAATGTCTTCATTGTTGGAAATTGGTCCTACGATGCTGTTGTGTCCAAAGGTTTCGTGACTGAACGAATTTTGTCTATTTTCTCCTGTAAAATTTTGTAAATTGTGTAATCTAAACAATTTATTGGAACATACATCGTTCAATAGATAACCAGTTTGTTTAACCGGTAATTTATTTCTATCTATTTACTCTAGCAGCATCCATATGAATCAGCTTAAATTTGTTTCTCAATAAGATCTGCGGTAATGTGCTCTTACCTGTTTTAGGTTCTCTGAAAAATACAAATGTGGTTAATTTATAATTATGAACAACTGCCTCTATGCACATACTAAACAATTGTGTTTTTTTTTATATACATCTACGTTGCTGGAGAAAAATTCAACAAATTCTTTGTCCAATTATTCGTTAGGTTTATATGAATTTAAATGCTCGATGATAGATTTCTTGAGGTGGACTAAATAATGGAACCCAATTATTAAATCACGTAGTTGCAAAGTTCTTTATAATTTTATTTCATTTCTGCTGTTTTGTTGATGATTTTTTTTTACTTTTTTTCAGTTACTGACTTCTTGTTAGTCAAACAATCTGATATTTGTATTCTGTATTTGTAAGTACATTTTATGTAGATTTGAAATTTCTGGCAACTAACTACGTAAGACAGTCATAAAAGTTCTTTAACATTTTCTTTCACATTATATGTAGTATCCTGATGGACGTTGTTTTGGCTTGTACGTGTACATAAGTACGTTTGTTGACATTATTTTAGTCTGGATTCTCTAACCCACTCACGGACTACTGAAACTGGTACTGGGAAGCCATTGTTCTCGAACTCTAGATGGCTTGTGGAAAGTATGAGGGAGGAGTAATATGCTTTGGATATGACAACCTTACAGCGGGTCTTTTACAATGGAAACTATGCTGCAGGATTACTATCAAAAAGCACAGCCGTCAGACAGATCTGAGGATCCAAAATCGTTTTAATATAACTTATTCAGCTTTTGTGTTCCTTGTTCCTGGAAAGTTTCTTCAAAATAATTTAATTAATTGATTTTAAGAAAAATTTTTCAACAGGTTTATAGAGTGGTTTGATTCGATTGTTTTTCAATAATAATATTTTTTGAGAAGAAGGTGGGCTAATAAGTATTTTTAATTCTATTTTGATTTTATCTTTTTTAAAATTTTCTGTAACGTTCTTTCTTGATTTTATAAAACAACTCGTCCATTCTTAGATCGATCGATAGAAATATATAATCAAATATTAATTCACTGCTTTGGTGATTATCTTAAACTGCAGAAGGAGAACTCAGGCTTAAACGCACTTGCGAAGATTATATACATTGTTTACATTAGAAATTTCTATTAATATCAGATCATTAGTGCATGTCGGCAACTTCAACTTGAAAAGATCGTTATGTATACAGCTAATAATACAAAAGGTACATGAATTACATCTCTCGAGAGTAAAACATACCAGTAATGAGATTGTAATTATAATAAAAGTTACACTTCTGTTTTTTTTTAAGAATTAAGATACATTTTACTGTAAATTTAAAATTGAGTTAACATTTTAATTTGTTATAAAAATCAAGTTAATTGCAGATATATATATTTCACGTTTGCCTTAACTTGTTCTTTGCCGTTTGATATAATTGATGGAAAAATAGCATTTCTTTGTCTTCCATAAATTGCTATCCAAGAAGTTTTTGCTCGATATCAGAACTCATTAGTTGGGCAGGAGGATGAGATATAAAGACTCGATGAAACGGTACTTATATATGCAGTATAATACTGATACGACAACGGAAGTCACGCGACGGTGGGAACATGTGCTCTGGAGTTTCTAGAAGGATCATGACTTATCGAGGAACCTCGCTAATGTCCGAGTGTTTGCCAGGCGCCCTCTTTTTTTTTTTTTAGTATATAAGCCCTGCAAATAAAGGCAGCGATAGATAGATATGCAGATAGATTGAAGACATAGATAATTGAGTCAAGCGAACAGTAGGCACCGTAAGTAAAGTGTGTGAACGACTGTGATTTATAGCGTGTGTTATAAAGTTGTTAAGTTTAAAGTGACTGTGGAAATTCTGTGTATTACAAAGTTGTATCGAGAAAGAATAAACTAGTTTTAATTAAGAAAGGACTTGTATCGCTGAAGTTCCTCGGAAAGGAATTTATACCGGAAATTAACAAACAAGCAGATACGCAACAGTATTATAAAGATTGGATAAGCGAACCAAGGATTCATACAAGTCAAGAATACTTTGTAACATAACATTCACAATAACAGTAATTAACTATGTTGTTCACAAAGGATACAACTACTTTGATAAATCGTTCACAATTACATGTTCACCTTTTTGAAACAAATCTTGACCTTCATTAAAAACATAATTTTAATTAAGAGATCAAAATGTGTTGTGACCTCGATAACACACTTTACTGAACAATCTGAAATAACTGAAGATGATTTTATACATAAATAGGCACATAACTTACCACTGAATAGGTCAAATAAAAGAACATTTAACGGAAATATACAACCTGATAAAACCATAGTGATGAATGAGCTGTGCCCTACATAGTTACTGAAGACGGAAAACGAACCGAATTTGATATAAACAAAACTTATGCGATAAATGAACAGAGCCCTAAATAGTAACTGAAGAGAGAGAAAAAACTCGATACAAACAAACAAAATAAAATTAGGTGATGAACAAACAGACCTACATACAACTAAAGAGAAATGACAAATTAATACTAACAAAACAAAGAAAAGGTAAACAAGGAAGGAACACAACCATAAATAGTAACTGAGCAGAAAAGCACATTATAAAAAAATAAAAAAAAACAACAATAATAACGGAACGGAGAAACTGATTGGTTAATATACTAAGTAAAAAATGAAAAAAAATACTTGAAATTGAACGTGTTAGTAATGCACAGAGAAATATGTTGTAAATTGGATAAAATAAGTGAATAAATAAACCAGGTAGAAACTAGGTAAATACAGAAGAAAAAATGTAGACGCTGAAAGAATTTTAAGCAAAGTAGAGGATTTAATACAGAAGGTTTAAAACCATTTTGAATAATCAAATCAGTAACTCACGTGTCATTGTTTGTCGTTGGTAATGTAATGCAACTGAAAATTGATCACTTTTGAAAAGGAAATGTAACAGCCCTTTCCGACTCAAAATATTTACATGGACAGATAAGAAAGATGTATTCAGATCCGAGATTTAGAATTTACAAGACGGGGATGTCTCTTGTACTTAATGACACTGGAAGACAAAGGAATATGGATCAACTTGGGCAACCAAGACTACCCAGAAATAGGCCTGCAACAAGTCGTATCCCAGCTCCCACCGTGGTAAGTAAAATGTGACGTCTTTTGACAGGTGAAAATCTATGAATACAAAGGCCAGCGGCAACAGCCGCCCACATGCTCTAGAAAACAGCAGACAATAGAGTCAAGAAGGACTTGCGTCTGGAAAAGTAACACATGTACGTATACGCATGTTGCTTCCACGACATTTCTGTTCAACTGTCGTATACCTCAAACAGATGAAGAATGAAATGAAAACACACCTATCGGCCAAGTCACCGAACGCAGAACATTTGGATTTCTATGCAATCGGACTATTAAAACAGGCACTGGGAAACAGTCATTCCCGTACACTAGATGAATTATGAAAATATTGAAAGTAGGAGTGGTGTGATTTATACAAGGCAGCCTTACGACGCTACAGGGCTAGTTTCAAGATACACGGTCGTCAGATAGAACATGGCTGGATATGGCGAAATGAACTCTTAACGGCACGGTTTTGATTCAGTATAAGGTATTCAATCTCTTTATTTACCGAACACAGAAAAACTAAAGTAATAACAGAACAAAAAAACAAAAACAAAACAGAACTGACTGAATAGATACCAAGATAGTAAACGAACAGAGACGCGAACCATCTACAAACTAAGAAAATAAATGAGGTGGATACTAACATAATAAAAAGTACATATATGGTGAATAAACAGTGACATACATGCAGACTATGCAGAGAAAAGAAATGAACACCAAAAGTCACAGACATTGAAAAGTATTATGTATTGTGCAGAGAAGCGAACTTGATAGCCACGGTGTAAACATAGCTATGTATAAAAACTGAATGAAGAAACTAACTGGATGTTAGCAAAACATATACTAAACAGTCAAATCAATGGATACTGACTCCACTTGATACAGACCTAAGTACTGACTGAACAAAGAAAAATAAAATATTACTGATTAAATAAGGAAAATAAATGTTCACTGACCGAAAGCACAAAAGCACTAGAAAAGAAATGGCTGTTACTGACCGAAAAAGAACAGGACTGTACTTTGATAGACGATACAAAAGGACTGGTCCTGACTGAACAAAGAAAAGGACTATTCTGATGGAAGAAACAAAAGAACTGATACTGACTGTACATAGAAAATATTTGTACACGCACACACAAAATGATGGTACGAAATGATAATAATAAAAAATGAAGCACTGACTAAACAACAAGAGTGGATATGTATTTCGAGTGAGGTACTGACAGAACAAATAAAGTAACTATTCTATAACTGAATCAACAAAAGACGGGCACTGACAGAACAAATAAAATAACTATTCTATAACTGAATCAACAAAAGACAGGTACTGACAGAACAAATAAAGTAACTATTCTGTAACTGAATCAACAAAAGACAAGGTACTGACAGAACAAATAAAATAATTATTCTATAACTGAATCACCAAAAGACAGGTACTGACAGAACAAATAAAATAACTATTCTATAACTGAATCACCAAAAGACAGGTACTGACAGAACAAATAAAATAACTATTCTATAACTGAATCAACAAAAGACAGGTACTGACAGAACAAATAAAGTAACTATTCTATAATTGAATCAACAAAAGACAGGTACTGACAGAACAAATAAAGTAACTATTCTGTAACTGAATCAACAAAAGACAGGTACTGACAGAACAAATAAAATAATTATTCTATAACTGAATCACCAAAAGACAGGTACTGACAGAACAAATAAAGTAACTATTTTATAACTGAATCAACAAAAGACAGGTACTGACTGAACACAAAAAAAGTGGTACTGTATGACTGACCAAAAGTAATTCAAACATTAATTGAATGTTTCAAGGAGAATACTGACAGAATCGCGACGTAAGAACAATTACAAATCGTGGATGAAAATTGGTTAGTTCTGGGAAAATAGATTTTAAATAAACAGTATACTTACTATTACAGTCACAACAGTAGACTTCAGTATATATACAGAATAAAACTGTTGCTTGCCAACTTCACAGCCAAATTTACATTACAGACAACATTTAATACTTCGATTCATGAAACTTAGATTACATATTCATGATTTACTAATAATGAAACAACAGGTTCGTTGGAGATTTACTCGCTGGAAGAGCTTTCGAACAACTGAAGCTTACTGCGGCAAAATCCCGAAAAGTTGATGTCTTTCACTACCGGCGAAATGTGCGCGCGCGCACAGGAAAATCTCTCTCTCTCTCACACACACACACACACACATGAAACTCCACAAGCATAACTAACCTATCTTCTGTGCTGGTATTGATAAACCCTCCCGCAGGCAACCAACCAATCATGTCCTACTGACGTCAAATCTCACACGAAGTAAAAACACAAAAGTGAATGACGCGCATACTGAAACAAACAGCACACGTTAACTTACAATAATCTTTATTATGAATTCAACAAAAAGGTGAAAGACTGACTTTATATCACTAACATTTTTAGTACGAGCTGATTTTGTATATCATAATTATAATATTAAGGTAATGTAATAGATAGCTTGATAGTCTAGAAATATAAGACATGTGCATAACACGAATCCATGAAATTATATAAACCGAAGCAACTACCATTTCTACGAGCTGTATGTGTAAAGTTCGTAAGTAACAAGATTTAAAAGGATTCCACATATGTTGAATATTTAGTATTCTACAAAGGCCTTCAAATGTCAAATTACTGATGGGTTTCGCGAGAAACACTCCAAATTTATCAAATGTAACTTACATTTATTATAACATCATCCGAATTTTTTAAGTCCACTACAACTGAAGAGGATTCCGTTCTGAAGTAATTCAGACTTCGTCCTTGACTATTCTTAACAATTTATTTCTATTTTATGTAGCTTTCACTGTATCATTGCGTCAATTTTCTTGCTTAAATTACATGGAAGAGTTTTCGTCTTGACGTCTCTTTTGATTTCGAAAGAGTCCAGTGTTGTGAAAGAGATAAACTTTTTTCTGGTTAAAAGTTTTGGACAAAATAATAATGTTACGTCTCCGTTTGTTAATTAACTTTCCGTAACTTCGTTCCGACGAAACTTTAGCGACACAAGTTCTTTACTTAATAAAACTGGTTTATTCTTTCCGAATACAACTTTACCGATACACTCAACTTCAACAATCGCGCTAAACAAACGCTATAACAACGAACGTGCTCAATAATACTTCTGACTGCAGATCAATTACTCACTGTTACACACACATTACAATACCGCGTCACGTTGTCCCCTCTTTTATATACCCGCCTACCCTATATCTAGTAAGAACTAGAACATTCGCCAAAGTACAGGATAATTCTAGAAAGTAGAGAGCGTGAAAATCACATGATCTCGATGACGCAACAACAATAATAATAAAACACGTAGGAACAAATATGTGAAACGAAATAATAATAATAGAACACGTACGAACAAACGTGAAACGAAATTATAATAATAGAACACGTACGAACAAACGTGAAACGAAATTATAATAATAGAACACGTAGGAACAAATATGTGAAACGAAATAATAATAATAGAACACGTAGGAACAAATATGTGAAACGAAATAATAATAATAGAACACGTAGGAGCAAATATGTGAAACGAAATAATAATAATAATAGAACACGTAGGAACAAATATGTGAAACGAAATAATAATAACAGAACACGTACCAACAAATATGTGAAACGAAATAATAATAATAGAACACCTAGG
>NW_013670294.1:61078-81927 GCF_000517525.1 Limulus polyphemus
GCAGATACGTAACAATACTTTAAAAAAATACGGTTTAAACTCTGAAACCGACGAACTATTGGAAACTAATAAGTCTAAAATTTTTTATAAAAATCATGTTCTGAAATGCTATTTTCACGAAACTCTGATTTTGAACCGCAATCGACAAATTAAGAGGAATATGAAAAAAAAAATCTTCAGCTAACTTGATTCTTATAACAATTTTTAGGCCTATTTGTTACCAATAATTAACTGCCTTTCGGCGTTTAAACCGAGTACTTAAATATCATTTTTGTATAGAAGAAAGGAAAGTTGTCACGTTTCATATATTTGTTTCAGCGCAAAGCTACACAATGGGCTATTTGCCCGCTGACTACTGCAGGAAATCGAGCCTCGGATTTTAGCATTGCAAGTCCGTAAACTTACAGCTGACTCACCGAGGATGAGTTTCGCATGACACAGAAATTAAAATAATTTTATTTACAAAGTTTTCATCTCGTTTATATCTTGTTTTAAAAACACTAAGGAAAATGTGCAGAGCTTCTAAGAAGCTAATTGTTTTGTACTAACTTCAATAAAGACTTAAATACAAGGACAATGTTCTAAACGCATTTGTTTGATAACAGATACTTGGGACTGTTGTTCTTACTTTCTATTCCTATACACATCACCCCCTTCAATCCCGGTGGCTCAGCCAGTAGACTTACAACATTAAAAATTCGATACCCGTGGAGAGCAGAATACATTTTGTGCTATACAGCAAGTAAATGAACTATTTCTATGGTTATTTTCGAAATGAAAGATTTCTAACCTTTCTAAATATATTTTGACCTTTATATTTTAAGCTTCTAATACGGTTTCTTTGGGAATTTAAATTTAGAAAAAAAGCTTGATACTACAAAAACGCTTTTAATTAAATTGAAGAATAGAAACACGATTCGTACATTCAGTCAAAGTTTTATTCATATTTAAGTTTTGTTAGAATTGTAAATGAAATAACTAAAGATATAAACATCAGATCATGTTGTAGTTTCAAGCTAAATTTTAATTTGCCTAATAACCATTTCATTATTAAAACTACCGATATAGAATGATATATAAATACCAGTATCATATATTGAATATAATGTTAAGTGAAGAAGTATCCCAAAGGGTTTACTGAAAAGAACAGCAGATAAAAAAATCAAGAAGAAAAATGTAGAGGATGTCTTTGATTTAAAAAAAATCATTAAACCATTTGAAATGCTTTTTAATACACATGCTTTCTTATTTTATAATTTTAGTGAGTTTGCTGAAATTTAACTTATTATTTTAATCTAAAGGTTGTATTTGGAGTTAAAACGCAGTATTTTTATCAATAAATTCAATAACAACTAATGAAGTGATATACAGGGTGTCCTAAAAGTCCAGAACCATAGTTGATTCGCACATTTTCTTAATTTCAGATACGTGACTGATTATGGCGCTGTCAAAGCAGGATAAGGTCGAGTTAATCCTGCCGTCAATCCAGACTTGTTTCGAATTAGAAGAGCAGCATGTGGAACACATTTTGTAAAAGTTGTTAAAATGCCTATGGTTTCAGACTCCTCGGATACCCTGCAGGTTGGTGGTTGGTCCTAATAAACACCACAAAGAAGCATATTACATTAATTTCTATAGTGAATTACACGAATAAAAAATAATAATATTACCTTAGCCAGGGTAGCAGACTTTCTGGACTTGACACCTTTTAGTCTTAAGCACCTGTCAACCAACGTGGTGTATCAAGTGTACTTGTCTTTGTTCAGAACAAAGAATTTTCTGGAAACTAGTTACAATATATATGCTTAGTAGTCAAGTAGGTTAATTACGAATAGTATATATCCTTGTGTAACGCTAAGAAATTTGAAAGTTTTGTTGGAATGAGTCTAGGCCTGTGACTATATCGAAACACATGGGGGTTATAGTTTAAAACATAAATTTAACAAGGGGGTACAAAAGACTTTATCGAACATAAATATAGGTTTACTGTGGTGAGTAAAACACCATACAAATAACCTTATTTCATATCAATAAATATTTTTGCTGTGCTTCTTTGTGCCCGAATCCCAAAAAATCAGGTACTCATGCTCTTGTAATAATTTTATTTTCATTCATAATTTCGTTGTATTCACTGTAGAGTATACTATACCAAGTTTACATACATGTACATCTTCGGGCCTTTAACGTTTTAATTATGACTACATTAGTTAACTGAAAATTTTTGAAAGATCATAACGATGAATGCAATTTCAAAGACATATTTAATAATTAGATCAGACTTAGAACTTGATGTTCCTTGGGTTGGAAAATTTTTTATGAAGATTTACAAGTGTATTAACGTCCACTGGTACAAGGGTTTTGTCGATAGTTAATCAAAAATCCACGACTTATAAACTCGGTATTAGTTACAAATCTTGCAGTGAATGGACCGGTTGTTGTATCTGAAAAAAAGAAGAAGATAATTCAGAAATATTTATCTATCAATTATGTACCTTTTAATAATTATAAACTATAGATAGATGGGCAGGTGGGGGTACAACGATAGAAGAACTCCCAGCTAAAACTTCAAAAAACGCTCTTCTTTCACCTACGCCCAGATAAAAAATAATCATATTAATTACTCTGAAAGTTAACGCCCTCCAGTGGCACAGCGGTATGTCTGCGGACTTACGACGCTAGAAACCGGGTTTCGATACCCGTGGTGGACAGAGCGCAGATAGCCCATTGTGTAGCTTTGTGCATAACTACAAACAAAACAAACAAATTGAAAGTTAACTTCAATATATCATAATCCTTTTTTTTATCAGATACTTGGCATATTGGAACTTTGCATAATTTTGTAAGTTCGTGTAATATAACGTAAACAACAAACAAAACATACACACTAAACAAATTTCTTCAGCGCAGTGGAATCTAAACACAGATATCGTACAAAGCAGGTATCTAATTTGTTAACAAGTTCAGTATTGTAATAATTACACGAAACGCATTATCCAGCACAATATTTTAAACCAATATTTAGAAACCTGTAATGATAATACAAAAAATGTAATATGTACTAGATGTAAATACCAATCAAATATTTTACAGAAAGTTTTATCAAAAGATAGTAAAACAGAAGTTAGTGGTATTGCCTTTTTTATCTTTTATACCTTACAATTTTATGTAGCATTAAAATATAATTTTTTTATAACAAATGACCATATTATAAAAACAAACTCAATGAATCTTGTGAGCTCACAACAGGAGGACTGGTTTTTTGCAAGATCACCTATCAAAAGTGCTAAAGTTTTATAGCCTTTTTTAAATGTTATTTACCAAACGTTTTTGAACCTACATGCGTTAGACTAAGATGTTTATATTGTCTGTAAATTGCCAAAGAATAAAAAAATTCCAGGCCTTGAATATGCTGTTTCCATGCACAATCCGAAGTACGTTCCTTATTATTATTATTATTATATAGCCATGTGTTGACAAGAACTGATTTTCTAATACATTAAATGATACTCACCAATTATATCTTTATTCATATTTGCAGGGATATTATTTAGCAGTTTATCATTTAACCGTCCGCCACAGAGTCGGATGCTGGCCAGAATGATGTAGTCTGTCATACATTCTTGCATCCCTGCTCCAGCAGTCGTCAATTGCTGGTTTATTCCTCCAGCCCCCATTTGGATACCGAAGAAAGGATTCACTTGAACTTGTTGTTGTTGGTTTGGTGGAGGAATGAACTCAGGAAGAGAATAAGTCATTGTACAAAAGCCCACCTCTTTCCTGAAGCAGATGGTGTAATCCAGGTTATTAAAATAGCCTTGGTCATTAATCGCGATATCGGAGATATGGTTGAAACTTCTAAAAACACCCTGGACGCCTGTGTAGTATTGTAGACAATTAGGAGGCGCTGTCCAAAAAGAAATCATGTAAAATATAAAAAATTCCAATAGTGGTTGTATTATTTGTGGTTAACAAGCTAAATCAGACTAGTAGTTAACTTATATAGCAATTAATATGGTAGAAAACTATCAAAATGAAAATATTTTCTGGGTTAAATTTTACAGTAATTAATTAATCATTTAAGATAGAAAAATTTAGTTTGAAATTCTAGACGTCACCATGGTACCGATGGTATAATCTGTTTAAAATTTAATTCTAGTCAACAATATAGTATCGATCATAAATCACTGTTTTTAGTACAATTTTGGTAATTACTCTCGTGTGTCGCGAAATCCTAAATTGTCCAAATGTAATCCATTTGATCGTAATGTATATGCGTGTGATGTAAACAGACAATGTCCAAATTATGTACATCTTGTAAATTACGCATGTTGAATAAAATAATTTAGACAATATGTCATTTTTTTAATATTATAAAACTTTCATTCACTTCCTTTGAGTAGAGGAACGTATAATTTGGACGCGGGATAGAATATAGCAGCAAGCTTATATTAACATTATTTATAACTATGATATATAACTTAGTGTTTTGTGTTTTATGCAGTACTAGTTGGAGTACTCGTTTGTTACAAAGGATAGGAAAATTGTGCTTCTATGTATTTATTTTAACATAATAAACATTAAAAGTGCAATAAAAATACATAAAGGTACCAAAACTGAAAAGAAAGACTGTTTTCAAGAATTCTAACAACAGTGGTTACATAGTTCAGCTTTGGTAGTTATTAAAGGGGTTCAACCTGTATCACGGTTTCAAGTTTGGTGCTGATTGATCAAGAAATGTGGAAACGTATAAGGAACAGATACACACACACACATATTGACGTTTATTTATATAGATTGATAACACAATGTTCTCTTCTATGTGATTCTAATTATTACTTTATTGACATAATTTTACTACTTACCCCGGTCCCGACTGCCGCATCCAATCTGTGTGATTCTGATGTCAAAACTTCGAGTTCTGCTTCCTTGAGTAATCACGTTGAGTTGAATAGGTCCCTCTGTTCCAGAAACTTCGATGTAGACTGAAGGTAAAAATTAAGAGTTATAAAGATAGTTTTCAGACCCACTCGAAATTTCAATGAAATGGAGTTATTTGATATCAGGTTTTTAACATGAATTAAGTTGTGTTATAGGTTATTGTTTGGTGTAGTCATTAGAATTGTGTATCTGTCTGTTTTCAGTATTGTGTTTACTAGTTCGGAGTTTTGTTACGAACCAGTAACGTATAATCCAACCAGACTTTTAATACAATCACAAATCTATATTTGCTTTTCTAACTTTTAACTGCGTTGTTTTTTAATTTGTTTGCTTGGTAAAGTTTGACATTTAAATGCATTTATTAATACATCACAGCAACCTGTTTTTGTTTTTCTCCCTCTGAACTTTATAGAGGACGCTTCATTCGTTTTAGTAAAAAAAAAAATTAAAATTGCTGAGTGGTGATAATAGTGCTTAAAAAATATTTGTGGTGATAATGCTCAACAAAAATAATACTAGATGCCAATTTTACCTCAAAAACATATATGTATGTGATGAATCAGAGTTAACAAGCCCTATAGTATTTAGGTTTAGAAAAGAATGTTATTTTTAAAGCCTATATGCTGTCCACAGTGGCTCAGCGGTAAATTTGAATCTTATAACGTAAACAACAACAAAAAACAAACGAGTTACAACAGTGAAGAAGGGAGGACGAGGTCTAGATTGAACTTGACCCTCCCAGGTAGTCCACTATGACCTAAACACCGGCTCAGATAGAACGGGTTTCAACGACAGAAAGAGGTCTAGATTGAACTTGACCCTCTCAGGTAGTCCACTACGCCCTAAACACTGACTCAGATAGAACGGGTTTCAAAGAGAGGAAGAAATTCTGAATTGTACCTGCCCCTCCCAGGTCGCGCACAACGACTAAACACCGATTCAGACAAACAGTCGGGTTTCGACACTCGTGGCGGGCGCATTACAGATAGTCCATTATGTAGCTTTGTGCTTAACATCAAACAAACAAAAAATACTAGGTGTTCAGAGCAGCACTGAGCTCATAATAAATTAAAATGTACATATCTCAATAAATATACTTTCACAGTTTCAAATTATAGTACTCTATAAAAACAGAATATGTTAGAAGCTAAAACTATGAGAATATATATATATTAAAGTCTGTCAACAGTACTTAACTTTTAATTAGATATTTAAACTTACGATGTTGTCCTGTATTAAACCCACATAAAGGTGGAACAACACTATTTTGGCTTTGACCACTGATGACCAATCTATCATCGTTACACACGCCATTTGTGGGCTGACTAATATCGAAGGAAATGAAGTCTAGACGGAACTGGCAGACATTAAAATGAACCTTTCGTATGGAAGCCTGACACGTTCTAGCTTCATTGTAGCCACCGGGATAGTTTGGGTTCTGAAAATATGTTCCATTGTTGAAGCTGTTTCCGCCGCAGGATACTTCGACTGTCGAAGTAATAAAAAAATTAATTAATATTTGATGATGTTATAAAGTAAATATTAGAAAACCAAGTAAAGAAGTTATAACTGACTCACGATTTGTTTTTTATGATAATAATCATGTTACATGCACGGAAGGACGAAAGCATAAATAATCTTATTCAACACAGTTTGTTTATTCATACTAATCTTCAATAGTCTAGTTATCTCAGAAGAAAGCCTCCTAAAGGCTTAACTAAAGTTCAGGGCTCATAAAGCTAAAATCCGGGGTTCGATTCCACGTGGTGAACACAACGCACATAGCCCATTGTATAGATTTGCGCTTAACAAGGAACAACCGATATGAGCTTTTATTACCATAATGGGGACTGGAATGACAACTTCAGGAGGCAGTTTTCATAATCACCGCCCACAATTGTAGGACCTTATTTCTTTTTCTTTTGAGAGCAGTCACCTTCCTCCAACTGTGTGCAGGCAATGAAAGGTGATATAGATGTGGGACGTTGTGTGCTTGACATCTCGCTCTTTCATTGTATTCTATTTTTCTTCTCATCTTAATCCATTATCATTTATTCTTTAACATGAGGCTTGGTGAATAGGGTGTTAAGTTTAATATCCAGTGTATCTCCACCGCCATCTGGATCATACTTCCGCAGTCACCTCCATAGGCCATGACACATTTTGTATTTCCCACATTATAGCCTAGGCCCTAATGAGTTAATATATCTTGGTTATGCTGTGTTATATCTTTATTAAGGTTTGAATTGTGTTAAAAAATATTCACTTTCAATACAGGTTTTTAGCGTAGTTCTTTCTTTTAATGTAAATATTAACTGTTGAAATAATATTTAAGTTTATATTATATAGACTAGCAGAAACGCCATCCTATGGGCGGCTGTTTGTACTGATAACTACTTATCGTAGTATTCATACCTCACTGAAAAAAATTAGAAAAAAGTGAACATTTTCTTTAAAAAGGACTTTTCTGGGGACTTTACTGCACGGGAAAAGTGTTTAGATCGTGCTGATGTAAATTGTAATGTTTTTATACGTTAAAAATGGTAACCTTTATTGAAATGTACAGTTTTTTAAGATCCCCAATTTTTAATATTATTTACAAATTACATCAATAAAGATATAATTAAACCCTCATGTACAGTCCTAGTGAAAGACGTTTTCTTGTTGGGAGGAAAGTACTTTTATTTACAATTGTGTTCTATTATAAAGAAACAGTTGTTGCACACACGTAGTTATGTTTCCAATTGTCTGAATCTTGAATACCCAAAGTGTGAATTTTTTACGGATTTTTGTTTCTGGTTCCATTCAATAGGTAACGCCACATTGCATTTATTATTTCGGTTACATACATAGATCGATACATTTATACACGCTACGTCGATTATAGTAAGATATAGATTTACTAACTCAAAGTTTAGCGTACAAAAGAAAAACGCATAATTTGTCACTATAATACTCTCTAGTTTTATCTTATCACAGCGACATCATCAAAAAATACATAATGCGATACAGTATTTTACTTACACAGGCAGCACACACCATATCCTCCCGCGCATATACCCTCAGCACGACCTCCTCGTGAAATACACTCTGAACTAGAGAAACAGATTCCAGTTCGGTTGATGCTGCTTGTATTACAAGCATCGTTTTCAAACACAGCGAGTGTAAAAATACTAAGAACTGTAGAAAATAATAATTCATCAATATTTAATGTAATTATATTCCCCTTTAAAACTGTTTGTAACGTAAATACCTCATGAATATTTATACACAATTAGTATGAATTATTACGAATTATAAATTTTAAAATAATTCATAAAAACTAAATATATCCAGAGAGAGAGAGAGATGCTGATGTCGGTATTTTCGAAGTTCAATGGAGTTATTATGTTTATATTGTAGAGACATAAGGAAAAATATGATTTCAAAATACGATATGACAGAAATGAATCATATTTACTTTTGGTCATAATGTAAAGTTTAAAGTATACTGCAGAAAATTGTCTCCACGTCTTCGACTTGCAAACTTCATCACCAAATGAAATTACATCTGAGTGTGGTGGTAGTTAATTGGAGGAACTACGAATCTGCTCTATTGGATACTGACTTTTATTGGTGGTCAACTGTCGTAGCAAGTGTTGCATAATGTAAACTGTTTTTTTTCTTCTTCTAAACTCTGTCTTGTAATGCTTAAATACAGTAATGTTAAGCAGATATAATCTGTACATTTATTAAAAGAAATATTTTTCTTTTGAAACTTTTATACTAAATATGTTACTGACAAAGAAACAAGTTGTCTAAAAGTGAACGATTTTTTCTTTGCCAATGGCTTGAATTTTACTGAAATTGCTTACAACAAAACAAAATATAACAGGTTTTATGTAAAATAAATCAAGGATTGTCGGTAAACTTACATTTTCCGTCTCGACCTCTGCTGCTGGTATTATAAGCATTCAAGGATTTATTGAAATAGGAGTCGCGATTTGCTGATTCTCTGGCTTCCGCTAGGTGTCCTGTTAGCGTTGAAACTACTGCATATAAGATGAGAGTTATACAAAGTTTCGATAGCATTGTGAACTCAACTTGGTTTCCCATTACAGTCGTAGTTGTTGAGGTCCTAGTTGCACAATATTATTTCAAATACTAAACAAAGCAGAGAAAAAAGTGTATTGTTATGCAGGCTGCGAGAACATTCATGAAAAAAACTATCAGAAACCAGTACGTACTGAAATGTAGTAAGTCTAACTAGAGGGAAAATAACCCTGTGACAAGATAAAGACTAACTAAGCAGCTTTTTTTTGGGTGTGGATATCTTGAAAAGCATATTTGCAATAGCACCTTCAGTTTAAGTAACATTCATAACTAAAGACTATTTTTAATGCATACATGAACTGATATCAGTAACTATTTCAAATTGTACTATAGACAACTGAATAGTTTTCCTAAGATTCCTTTTAGTCTAGTGTTCTGCTTTTTGGGAAACATTAAAACATTTGGTGTATTTAATTCTATTTTTTCATCCAGGGTATCACTTTAGGTTCTGTTTTGCATTCAAGATTTTTTTGTTTTTTTTTGTTGTTGTTGTTTCCCGAGAATTCAGTGTCAGTACAAACAAGAACAAGAGAAAAAAAAGAGCCAAGTAAAACTTAACCAATTTGGACCTATGTTGCGACTTTCAGTTTATATTTAATTTATGTTGTTAGTGGGCAAATACAGTTCCGAATGTATCACGTTTTAATATCATTTTGGTCGTAATTTAAGGTTCAAACTATATTACAGAGAGATATTTCTACCTCTTCTGCTTACAAACATCATAGTGGAATGAAACCACGCCTCAATGTGATGGGAATGGCTTGAAGGAACTCAAATTCTGATCAATTGGGCACTGACTTTCATTGGTAGCGAACTATCATAGCCAGTATTACACAAGGTTAATTGTTTTTTCTAAAGTCTGTCTTCAGAAAAGTTACAGTTTGAGTACGTCGCCTGAAGCAACTCTACTCTTACAAAAACTTAGTAACATTCTTCTTCACTCAATTACTCTTTTGGTCACTATTTATCGATCTCACTGATACTTGACCTAAAGGATAGAACTTTCAGATACGAAAATTCCAAGGCATATACATTACAGTGGGAGTTATGAGTTTTCGTATTTTTGTGTTAAATTGATTTCTTGAACCTACGTGTTTTCCTGGTATCATGAATGTATCTCTTTGTAAGGAACATGGATACGATTCAGGTAAATACGTGCATACCCCTCTATTTCCTACGTTAGGTATATTAGACGACTCTAAACGAATACTTAACATTTTTTAATGGACACCGAATCCTTTCAAAATCCAACAGTGCAACTAAAGTACATGATGCCATAGCTGTGATCATTTCTCTTCTTGAATCTATACAATTTTTGATCATTACTTTTGGTACTAATGATCTGAAACCAACCGATAATTCTGCTGAATACTGCTTTTCAGATATTTAACTTTAGTCTCTGATCACACTTTAAACTTGCTATCTTTAGTGTAATCCATAGACATGTAAACAGACACTTTTTATCTGATGACTTCAACACGCAAAGCAGCACGCAACTCGACAACAAAATTCAGCATTTTAAACGAACTAACCCAAAACCTTTACATACTCAACCCCCAATTTGTCTTCATTAATCACACAAACCTAAAACCAATCCTCAATTTTATCGCGCGTGCTGGACTTCATCTCAATATTTCTGGTATCTTTACCTTGATTTCAAACTTAAAATACTTTATTTCTTGCTGTATTCTCCCAGTCTTTTCTTCCTCCTCCAAGTCACCCCAACATTCTATCTTTGCTGTTACTAACAGTTTTTCTTATCTAAACTCTACATCTACTTCTATCTTGACCGTATCAACGTATCCCCCTTCTAGTACCTCTGTTACTCAATCTTTTCCATGTAACAACTCGTTCACTTTCTCACGGGTTCTTCCTTTCGTTCTGCTAACAAACTCAACCCAATTAACCCTTTTCCAACCAACAACAAGTTCCATCATTTAATTCTTCTTATGCTTCTGTTGTTCGTTCTTCTTTAATCACAAACCATTCACCTTCCACTTCCTTGTCTTCAAAAGTACACAAAACCAACGCCAGTGTAACTACTGCATATTCTACACTACAATATTCGCCATCCAACTGTTCACTCACTTCTTCTGCAGAGTTTCCTTCATCTTAGTCCTTCTTCTTATAGCATCAGCTTTCATAATGATCTTTAACCTACATTCTATGCTTCGTCACTTCGTCACACTCTGAAGAAGACAGCAACTCCTCTCTTCTTTCTCTTGAACTCCCCCCCCCTTCCAGCGTCATTCTCGCTCCAGTATCTGACAATACTCAAACTAAAGCACGATGCGAGCCTTTTAACTACAGTAGAAAAGAACATTTCCAGAAACTGAAAAACGCACCAGATACCATCAACATAAGGTTATAGAGTTTCATGTATATAAAAACATATATCTATGAATCATCGTTTACCAATTTTAATTAATAATATAAAAATACTTCAAAGTTTTACAATAAGTTATAATTCTGATTTGATATATGCTAACATAGCATACGAAACATTTGTCAATGAATAAACTAGGAATCGGGAGAAGAAAATGTTAAATTTCTATTTATTTAACTAAAACCAACTATCAGACATTTTGAACGAAATATCTTTATTAAGCTATCAATCTTAAGAATTTAAATGCATTGATTTGCAGCATCTATGGCTCAGCCTAAGATACATATTTTTATTTTAGCCGCATATATAAATATATAAATAATATCTAGCTCCTTTCTATCCTTTAATAACTGTAAACAAATAATTTAGACTTTTCATGTCTGACTTCCACCTATTTCGAATTAACAAAAATAAAATAAATAATATTTGAAATATCTAATTTTGATTCCCTTCTTATCAAAATGTTATAACGTAACACAGGCAAAAGAGCCCCCCCCCCATTGTATGTCTGCGGACTTACAAAGCTAGAAACCGGGTTTCGATACCCATGGTGTGCAGAGCACAGACAGCCCATTGTGTAACTTTGTGCTTAACTTCCGACAAACAAGACAGGGAAGTCAATTTATTATGTAGAAAACGCAATGTTGACTGAATAATTTCCACACCTTTACCTACTACAGAAGTTTTACGTTGTATATCTACGAATCAGAAACTTCTTCTGTCACTTGATCTTACAAATCTTCTGCGAGCCAAATCTAAATTATTATTTGGCAAAACGTCCGCGTGTGTTTTCCTTTATAGCTGGCGAACTGCTGAACCGATGGTATTGTTGCGTCATTGAGGTCACGTGACTGGTGTGGCGCCACCTATTTTCTAGAACTATCCTGTACCTTGGCGAATGCTCTAGCATTTACTAGATATAGGTTAGTCTGGTATATAGAAGAGGGTGACAACGTGACGGGACAATAATGTAATGTGTGTGTAGATAGTGAGTAATTGAACTCCTGTCAGAAGTATTGTTGACGTACGTTGATATAGCGTTTGTTATAGAGCGACTGTTGAAAATAAGTGTATCGTAAAGTTATATTCGGAAAGAATAAACCAGTTTTATTAAGAAAGGACTTGTGTCGCTTAAGTTTCGTCGGAACGAAGTTACGGAAAGTTAATTAACAAACGGAGACGTAACAGTATATATCTTTAGAGTTTCCAGAAAAGTAACAAGAGGGGTCTTGGTTCAGATGTGACCTATCTAAGTCATCCTCCTGGATGCCCCTATTACTTCCCCGTGCGTAAGACGGTAAATCTGGCAGTATTACATATATTCTCGAAGATATGATCTGACAGTATTACATATATCCTCGAAGATATGATCTGGCAGTATTACATATATCCTCGAAGATATGATCTGGCAGTATTACATATATCCTCGAAGATATGATTTTCCACAATTTTAGGTGAGTATGATATTAATTACTACTTGTAAAAAGCCTTAGGATCAGAGTTATTACTTTTAACCAAGAGAAAAATATATTGAACTGTAAAATCATCATATTATGAATAATCTTATTCCACAGCTTCAAAAGCTCATTCTCGAAGCTACTTTTTCCTTTATTTTTAGAAATAACTAGTTTAGATTTCGTTAAACAACTTTCCACACTATTGTGTTAACATTTCTTTACGCGAAACTGATGGTAGAAACCTCGGAACAAAACCAGAGACTGAAACGATACCTCAGTATGTAAATAAAGCAAAATTTTCTCGAAACTAGAACGAGGCCTCATACCATGTTTACAATGTTTCATTAAAACTTACACCATCCAGTTAAAATATTTAACAAATTATGTAGTTATAGGAATGAACGTCTTTCTCAAACCTCCACAGGGAAGTTAAAATGCTTGTTAATATACGATTTACTTCACAGTTACGTAAATCGTTTAACATCAAGACTGTTCAACGTATTAATTAAACTGCTACTTTTTTCAAGAAAGACGACAAAAAAAAATGTTTTTTATTCTACCCGACGTTTCGGCTTACGAATGTCTTTGAACATTTTGTAACCAGTGACGTTCAAAGACCCTTGAAAAGACGTAAGCCGAAATGTCTGGTAGAATAAAAAACAACCATCTGAAGTTGTTTGTTGTCTTTTTTTCACGGTTTCTATCCTTCAATCACGACTGAAAACTTTAAGATATTCCTAACTTCTACGTTTTCTGGTAATATACATTTCAAAATTATTATTTGTTTAATTTCTTAGTTTATTAAAGTAATGTTCCCGTTTTTTCCCACAATTCAACGAGTTTTCCTAATAACAACCTTAAAACATAAACTGTTCCAGTGATATTATTGTCCATATTACATTCAAAATTCAAACTGAACCTCACCTAGTTATTTTAACTTAGAAGCCCGTGTACTTTATTGTGCCTCTGATACTTAAGTATTATAATTTGCTCCTTTACCATAAATGAGGAAATGACGTAGTCAGTAATCTTTATATAATGACCAAATGAGCCTTTTATAAGGAGATGCAATTAATTAACATTCATTTCCGATCAGAGTGAGCTACCTAAAACATCAAACTGGTAACGAACACAGGTAATTAAGTATACGTTCTTACTTATAAATGCATTATTTCATAAGTTGGGTACTCTCGTTGCTAATGGTATTTCTGGCCGTAATCCCAATAATATATCATGAGGTTCAGCCATCTAAGGAGATTTAGGCTAGTCCTAAATACATATATTAATCTAACAATACAAAACAATCTACTTGTGACTTTAAAAATCGGGTTTCGCTGCCAGTGGTGAACACGGTACGGATAGTTCATTGTGTAGCTTTGCACTTAACAACAAACAAACAAACAAAACAAAACAATCTTTACAATAAAAGTATAATTACAAAAATAAAATCGAAAAATAATAAAACTAGATACATTAATCATTCTAAGCAAAATTGTTAATTAAAGTAACAATAAAGAAATAATACAGAACACCTTACTTATGGAACACAGAAGCTGTTGGCTTTGTGTACTGCCGTATAATTAATTTTAGTTGATCAGTGTAACTTCAGTATAACTAAGTTGAGCTTTCTACAACAACAGTTTATGTTAGAAGGTTATCTGAAGCACTATAGTCTTTAAAAGTAAAACTAATAACTACTCTGGTCATCGTAACCTTTGTTATTTCCTTACTAGGCTCTTCAAAACGAATCACATAAGATAAAGTGTATATATGTTCTTCCAATCACAGTGAATTTACTTTGAAACTGAGTCTTGCAAATCCTCGACTTTAAAAATCCAATAGCTAGAACGCTTTTTAAATGTAGAATTTTCACAATTAATGATGAAGTAAAATTTATAAAACACTTACAGCCAAACTGACTTCCCTCGACAACTGATGAAGTTGGTGATGCCAACGGTCAACGTGTTTGACTTTGCTAATTTGGTGGGTCTAATAGACTTACAGAGCTTTCCAAGATTTAAGAAACGAAAGCAGAATCGACTGGATATTTTGGATAACACAGTGACATATACTCTCAACGCAGCGACATATACTCTCAACACAGCGACATATACTCTTACCAGTATATTCAAACTTTTCCGAACTCAAGTTAATGTTACAAAATCCTGAAAAATTAATGTTTCAGACCTTCAGAACAAAATAAGGTGCCTATAAAAACTGCCTTTGTTTTTATACAAATGCTTGACTGAAGATGTAATTAAAACAGTGGAAATCTTCACTCGCCCACGGTAAAAATACAGATATGTTTGTCCATGTAACAAACGCGGGCGTTGTTTGTTTTCTAAAGCTGCATATCTAAATACTCTACTGACATTTGTATAACGCTATTATTTATCATAGTGACCTAGAGTTCTTTGGGGATTAAACTCGAAAGACGTTGATACTTCTGGAGCGTAAAATTGAGTTTTCTCGTGTCATTGGGCAAAGCGAACAACCAAGGAAAAAAAAAGGTGGGTATGGGCGAATGTCTTCGCTTATTAAACAATATGACCTCCCTTTTGTCAACAGTCCAAATCGGTCATCTCTAGCGCCCTCTATTGAACATGTAGAGACACGAAACAAAGTATAGAGAAGGAAAACAACAAAGCTTTAATTTAACGGCTATCATGTCAAAGAAATCTGAAAGATTTACTAATATTTACGGCAAAAGTTGTTGTTTGTTATTAAACATAAACCCGGTTTCTAGCGTTGTAAGTCTGCAGACATACCATTGTGCCACTGGGGGATATGGCAAAAGAAATTCAAGTATGTATGTTATATATATGTGTATGTATGTATGTATATTATATATATGTATGTATGTTATATACATATGTATGTATGTATGTGTATATTATATATATGTATGTATGTATGTATATTATATATATGTATGTATGTATGTATATTATATATATGTATGTATGTTATATACATATGTATGTATGTGTGTATATTATATATATGTATGTATGTATGTATATTATATATATGTATGTATGTATGTATATTATATATATGTATGTATGTATGTATGTTATATATATGTATATGTGAATCATATTAGGACTTCTTCTCAAGCCCCTGTATTGTTACTGTGTTGAAGAATGGCTTTCAAGACAAGAACATTTTTTGTGTTTGGTATCAGATACATTTCAGTGTTTGTATATTGTCTGATAATAAACTAACGCTACTGGTGATATAGTGTAGTATGACATGTTTTGTCTGATGATTCACTCGACTAACGATATGATGATATCTGGTAATGTAATATCTGTGTATTGTATGATGATATATTTAACTAACATAAGCGCCTTTCATCGTGTATTATGATACTAGTGTATTGTTTGATATATATATACAAAACTATCTGTTTTTAATGCTGCTATCGAGTTGTGTATTGTTGTATATAGCCTAATGAACCACCTAACTAATATTACTAGCTATCAATGCTATGATCTTGTACTATGATACTTGTGTATTACCTGATAATACACAAAACTAATACCACTAGCTTTTAGTGCAAATATCATAATTTTTATACATATTAATTTTAAGCGTGCTACTTCAGGTTGCAACTGTGAGAATAATTTTAAAATGGAACTTACAGGTCTTTACTTGGTTGAACATTACTCAGGTGGCCTTAAACCAAATTAGAAGGTTGTTAGTTGTGGAATAAGCATAACTAATAAGAAGTAGTTCAGTTGCTCTGAATTTTAAAGGTGTTAAACCTGTAAGAGAGAAAGTGAATGATGCGTAAAGCCAGAATTAATAAATTATACCATTGTAAGAATGAAAGTTTAAATTACTAGTATAGCTTTTCCAAAAAGCTGAAAGAATCCACTGAACATCTTGGTATATTCCCTTCTCGACACTAACGTTTCACTCAACCATAGAAGAAAAGATAACAGCAACGGAGATGCAAGGATAAATACAGATTTTAAACAACTGGACAAAAACAACGAAGCGTCCACCTATGAAAGAAGGCAGAATACTGTATTTATTCAACCATTCTTCTCTCTATTCGAGCCAAATGTACTAGATACATAGGTTTGCTTGTTTGAAGTTAAGCACAAAGCTACACAATGGGATATCTGTGCTCTGCCCACCACGGGTATCGAAACTCGGTTTTTAGCGTTGTAAATCCGCAGACATACTGCTGTGCCACTGAGGGGCAGATACATAGGAACTGGGAGTCCTACTTCGTGTGTTTGTTTGTTAGTTTTGAATATCGCGCAAAGCTACACGAGGGCTAGCTGCGCTAGCCGTCCCTAATTTAGCAGTGTAAGACTAGGGGGAAGGCAGCTAGTCATCACCACCCACCGCCAACTCTTGGGCTACTCTTTTACCAACGAATAGTGGGATTAACCGTCACATTACAACGCCCCCACGGCTGAAAGGGCGAGCATGTTTGATGGGAAGGGGATTCGAACCCGCGACCCTCAGATTGCGAGTCGAGCGCCCTAACCACCTGGCTGTGCCGGCCCGAGTCCTACATTACGGACGTGGATTTCAAGAACGTATCCTAGAGTAGGGATTCGCACACCTTTCGTGAAGTGACTCTTTGCTCAGAAAAACCACATTCATCAAAATCCTGTATTTTTTATAAAATCTAAGAAACTGTCTCAATAATAATAATAATAATTCTTTCTTGGATGAGGTTACAGCAACACGTTTAATTTAATTACTAAATTATAAAGATTCTGTTAGTTGGCTGAGGAACATTTTTAATGCAAGCTGTGAGCTTATTTTATCGAGCATAGCTTATCCAAGTGTGGTTCTAGACTTTTAAGGATGAGATAAAGCACTAGCATATGGATTCCGTGCCCCTATTCTATTTAACAATGCTCCGAATCCCAAGTTGGTGTCTTGAAAAATTAGACTAGAAAACCATTATCGATGTCATACTGAAAAGCCAAAAATTTATATTATGTTGTACATCATTGTATTATGTGTTCTGAAAAATGTTGAAATACCTAATTATTCTCGGGAAGGAGAGAGGGGGGAGGGACTATGGGCCCGAGTCCCGAATCATTCAAGCATCTAACGATGCTTATGAGGATGAGTCTAGCGAATTACCTGAAAAGCTCAAGAAACTTCATCGCTAGTTGAATTTGAAAAACGAAAAATGGTATTACACATAAAGAATAATGTTAATTTATTCCTTATTTACTAACTAACTAAAATCATTCACATGGAAATTAATTATACTATCTCTATGTACTATAACAAACAAGTAGAAAATTATTTTACGAACCGTGATCGTCTAGTGGTTAGGACATTGTGTTGTGGCGAGACGTGTTTTTGAACGGCTCTCTCACTTAGAAAAGCGACTGGCGCTTGTTGAATTTTTTCGTTTTTATTTTTTCGAGTGTGGAAGTTACTGGACCTATCTACTATGTCCTGTGATTCTGCTGATGTTAAAGCTGACAAGTATAGTTCTTTAGATGTTATGAAGCAGACTGTGTTTGTGGATCTACCTAATATAAATCAAGGTGAGGTAATACAACCTGTTATTTCTCAGTTTGGTGCTGCTTTGGTTATATCTATTGTCCCTCGTTCTGGGGGCTATGAATTTACATTTGTTTTAAATGATAATGTAGATTATGTGGTGGATTCTGGATTGACTATTAATGATGAAAACTATGTGGCGCAAGGGGTGTTTAACCGTACGTTGACGGTTTCTTTTTTTCGGCCTTCCTGAATATGTTACTGATGCGAGTATTATTTCCAAGTTGAATGAATTTGACTTTGAGTGTAATGTTAAAAGTATTATCGTATTGTTACGTATCTGCTTGTTTGTTAATTCCCTGTAGAAATTCTTTCCGAGGAACTTCAGTGATACAAGTTCTTTCTTGATTAAACCAGTTTATTCTTTCTCGGTTCAAACTTTTAGTACATGGTAGTTCCACGGTAGTGTGTGTTTTGCAGTCGTATAGAGTGAAGTTATCGAGCTTGTGAATTGCTGGAAATTCCGTGTATTACAAAGTTGTATCTAGAAAGAATAAACTAGTTTTAATTAAGAAAGGACTTGTATCGCTGAAGTTCCTCGGAATGAATTTATACCAGAAATTAACAAACAAGCAGAGACGTAACAATATTTTAGCACCAATGAATATATCTTCTTTATACTAAAATTTAAAAGAAATATATTTATATGTATTTCTGTTGCTATTATTTCCTATATAAACACAAAATACATATTTTAGTTGGTATTTAACCTATAAATATTTCTTCACACACTACAAACACATATCATACTTCAATTTTTTTTTAGTTTTCCCCTTACTATCAATCTGTTAAAGCAAAATAAGATTTTTCTCTGAATGAAATCGAATGCTAAATGTGTATATTTGCTTATTTGTGCCAATTTAGAAAGCATAAATCAACAGTATCCGGTCATGTGACTTCTTTGTTCAATACTGTATATATATATATCCGTGTCAGTGTAAATTACTTGTACCTGATGATGACAAAACCTTGTCGAAACGTTGTACATTTGCTGTTATATTAAAGTTTTTCTTCATTACCCAATCAAGCCGCTTCCAACCGTAATTATAAACACCATTTTAATAATATAAAAATTCCAATATGCATTTTACGTTTGTACTTGTAGAACAGTAAATGCTCAAGTTATCGTGTCATTTTCTATTCTCTACATCTAATTTGTATCTATTATTTTATAGTTATTAGATTTTACATGTTGTTTGTAGTTAAGCACATAGCTACAGAATGGGCTGTCTGTGCTCTGCCCATCACGAGTATCGAAAGCCGGTTTTCTAGCGTTGTAAGTCTGCAGACATATCGCTGTGACACTGGGGGACATTAACTTTTATGAACAGATTATCTGAAGCTGCTATTTTTGTGCCTAAGATTATTGAATATTAGTTATAATGAAATAATATATTTAGTGATGTGTAATGCCTATGTTGAAATTTTAATTTACCATTTCCAATAAGTTACAGTGAATTATAATCATAACTAACACTTTGAAATTTGGTTTAATATGTAGAGTTTAGTTTTTACCTTTCGTATCTATAAAATAATATTTAAACATTGAGAAAAATTCAATATTTATATAGAAGTCTTACAAATAATTGTGTCTTTTTCAGCACAAAACTACACGAAGATCCGAACACCGGATTTTAGCATTGTAAGTCTGTAAACTTATCGTTAACCCACATTTATTACATTGTGTTTGAAGGTTTATTGTAATTTATGTTAACAATAATTGTTTTCGTGAATATTAAAATATGGTCGAGTATTCACCATTGTCTGTACAGGGATATCCAAAACTGTCTTTGAACTTCCTTATGAAGTGAAGAGCTACTTATATTTAGGGTAAAGAGGCAGTTGCACAATGCAGTAAGACTATGGGTGTGTAAGTTTTAAACAATACATCGTGACCAAAAATACCCACCCTGCAGGCTCATTTAGAGTATTTATTTTATTACAAGTCTCTGCATACTCTTTCACAGAAGGACTACATCACATCACCAGTTACTAAAATCAGATATAATCAATCATAATATATCCTTCTAAGAGCACACGTTTGAAATTTACTGTCAAACTGAACCGGATATAGCCCAGCCGTTAACAAGTAAGACTGCAGATTGGAAATTCCAAGGTTCGAGCTGTGATTGTTGCCGAACACCTTCCTCACTATCAGTTACGGGGACGTTTAGAAAATGTGATGGTTAATCAGGCGTAGATGGCGGGTGCTGTTGATTGGATGCTCTTCCATTAGTCAGCAGATATCAATTAAGGATTGCTGTTTCCGAACCACTGGATATCTGATGCCATGAGGTGGCATCAAAGTGTAAATTGAAATATCAAAGTATTAGAATAAATTAATCATGGCTGTTATTATGAAAAACAACAACATAATATTGCATTTGTTTTTTGAGGGCCGGACAGGGTGCTAATATTTAATGTGG
>NW_013670294.1:82927-84147 GCF_000517525.1 Limulus polyphemus
GAGAGTGCCCCACTGCATAAACTGCTGTCACGAGTCAGGTGACTTCAGTTTTTACTGATTAATTAATATGATTTGTTGATGAAATGAATAATAAAGTGATATAAAATATATAATGTAATGAGCTAAAGTTCCCATGGCATCTGGATTGATTGCATTGAAAGTAATGCCATCTTATCGACTGTACTGGTCATCAATGTATGACGTTTGTTTCTGTGACTGATTTTTGTAATAGGAATGTCTCTTGATCTTTCTATACCTCTCTTACAAGGTAATGTTTAAAGCAAATATATTACCTTACAGCTGCACATTTGTGGTTATTAATCATACAGAATATATAACTTTGCATACAAAATTTCATATGATCGTGTGTCCCTTGGTGAGTCCCTTGGTGTGTCCCTTGGCAAAGTGTCCAAACTTGCAAAGCTCAAATCCACTGTGGATACAGTAGATAACCCTGTGTGGTTTTGCTCTAAAACAACCACACGATCGCCATTATCAAAATGATATTATATATTTATTCGGTGTTATGCATAGATATTAATATATTGTACGAGGAATTTAGTCACTAATGTTGTGACTGGGGCGGGGCTAATTATAAATCGATCCTCCCGATCAGTTTAAAATGCTGTCTAAAATATGTCATTTGAATCAGTACTCAGTCCTGGCAATTGAACACAGAACAGCAAGACCTATCTAACACTTACTGATTTAGAAAACATAGCTGTTCATTCAATTTTGGAACATTGCTAGCTCTGTTGAATGCCGTCAATACGATCGCATGTATATATATACAGGGATCCCTCGATTAATGCGTTTTCGTTTAGTGCGCTTACATTTTTTTATAACCAATATTCGATTAGTGCGTGCATAACACTTAATTAGTGCGGTAACACACACATTTCATTTTAACCATAGTAATTGAAAAGTAAGTTTTAGGCACCGAAATTATTTTTTTTAAAATTAAAAATAGAAAATGGGTAACTATTTTACTAGTTATTACTAGTGTCCACCCCGGGGACCCCGACCCCGTCACCCGGGGCAAATATTTACTATTTTACTTAACAAATATCTTTTTCATAACAATAATTCATAAAAACCATCGTCCTCATCAAAATCATCGTCATCATGATGATCGTCGTTGTTTATAGGAAACGCACCATAGATTTCAAATATAAGCCAGTGAAAAAGGGTAAAACGTTTGCTAGGGCTGGTGAAAGGAA
>NW_013670295.1:0-16757 GCF_000517525.1 Limulus polyphemus
TACTTTGGAGTCATTACATGGAGTTATACTCCAAAATATCGTCTAGATACTGAATTCATTCAGTTTGGTTACCCCAAAATGTTCTTTAAAAAAATATTTATATAAAACTCTTTCCGAGGCGCCAAACAGACTTTGGAGTCATTCCATCCAGAACATTGTTTAGATACTGAAATCACTCAATTTGGTTACCACAAAATGTTCTTTAAAAAAATATTTATATAAAACTATTTCCGAGGCGCCAAACAGACTTTGGAGTCATTCCATCCAGAACATTGTTTAGATACTGAAATCACTCAATTTGGTTACCACAAAATGTACTTTAGAATCATATATTTCTATAAAAATATTTTCGAAGTGTGGAGAATACTTTGGAATCATTCCGTTTCGTTATTCCAAGATGTTGTTTAATAATACGGAAAACGATTTCCAATTTCACTTATCATTCGTAATTGTTTCTGTTCCGTCTGAGGCAAGTTTTGAATACTTGCGTATTTTATTATTTTGTTCTTTTGCGAAGCTTTAGAATGTATATATATTCTCATGAAAATATTTTTCGAGACTTTGGAGTCTTCCATCTTGTTACTCCAAGATGTTGTTTAGACACTGAGGTCATTCTATCCCAACCCAGACTTTAAATACTTTGAATGTAAACAACGTTCGTATAGGCAGTATAATAACTTAACAGGATCACGGTTACATTATATAAACTTCGTTTTCTTCGTAAACCGAAAAGTTATTATTTTTGAACATCATCCGATAGGTAGTTAGTTTTGAAAGGCAAAAAAACAAAACAAATTGCAATCCTAAATTGGTAGCAGATTCAATCTGCAAGACATGCATAATCACCCTGTGAATTTTGAGTGTCTGGTTACTGTCTTCTTAGTGTCTGGATGTGCGTGTTTTATAGATTTGTTGAATGTCAAAAAACATAAGTATATACAGGAATGTAGGATTATTATAAAGCTAATTGGCTTAATCTAACGTCCATAATTCTAAAACTAATAAAAAGTGAACATAATATTTGATATAGGAAGTAGGGGAACGTTGGAAAACACAATTTCAATGCCAAAGAATATGCCAAAAAGTTTATCTTTATAGGGAGTTGATCGCGAAATTCTCAAAATTAACATATTAGGAATGTTCAGAATGACAACCATGTATGTCCAGTGTTACTGTTAGAGGGCGTAATACACAGCTGAATAGTAGTATCTGACTTGCATGTTTCTTGGCATTGTCGTATAACATCTTTCAGATCTGTTAAGATGGCGGGCGGTAAATCAAACATTTCAGGTGATCCAAAACCCACAAGTCAGCAACAGTAAGATCTGTAGACCGTGTTGATTATGTGTGTGATTACTCCACTCCAAAAACATGTGCACTGTGGGGTGGAGCCACATCTTCCATGAAAATTGTTCCATTCGAAACTCCTCTTTTCTGAAGCGTAGGGATGATAACGTGTTCCAATAGAAATCAATAACTGGTCCCTTTTGTTCGAATTTGTTTACAAGTTTCCATATGCCTCATTGCTGCATGTTCCTCTTCGCTCTCCGCTTTCACATCAATATTACCTTGATGTTACACCAGCGTTATTATCGTGAATTTAGGAGAACGTTTTCTATTGCTTCAGATATAAACGATAAGGAATCGTTTCTAACAACAGAATAAATTTTGATCAAGTTTGTATTCAGCTATCGGTTTGCAAATTCCAAAAATTATTTTTGACACTGGAATTACCTTTCCCATCATTTCGTTACTTCATATTCCAAATATCACAGTTCTGTGATGATTACGTTTCGAGTAATAGATGGTAGAATATGCCAATTAACTTTATAATAAACTAGAGTATACCTGGAGGCATACAGGATGGGAATGTGTATGATTAGTTTCACGCTTGTGGCTTAGTTGTTTTATTTTTAATTATTATTTTCCAGATTCACGCCTTAGATACTCTGTAGCAGCTGTAGGATTTTCTTGAATTGGTCGCTTGTGAAAAGATATTTTTTATAAAGTTTTTCTGTTCATCCATCGGTTTGCGAATTCCATTATAGCGCCTCCTAGTGAGAATTAGTTTTGACACTGAAATTACATCATCTCGTTACTTCATATTCCAAATATCGTAGTTCTGTGATGATCAGGTTTCGAGTAATATATGGTAGAATATGTCAACTAACTTTATAATAAACTAGAGTATACCTGGAATCATACAGGATGGGAATGTGTATGATTAGTTTCACGCTTGTGGCTTAGTTGTTGTTTTTTTTAATTATTATTTTCCAGATTCACGCCTTAGATATTCTGTAGCAGCTATAGGATTTTCTTGAATTGGTCGCTTGTGAAAAGATATTTTTTTATAAAATATAGAACGATACAGAACTATTGATTTACGACCAATGACAAAGGATACTTAAGAACAGAAACTCCAGGCCTCTATTTTCTTCTTCTTTCAGTAGAAGCTCTTCTTATACGTAAGGTGTGTGTAAGCCATAAATGGCCGAGTATTCTCTAAAAAAAAAAATGCTTACTAAATCAACGCTCAGGTTCAGCACGTCAAACGTGTTGTGTATAGTTACGAGAAGTCCTCAGTATTTACATAGCCAAATCTTAAGTGTAATGTCTGTCATTTCTCTAGGTCGTAATCTGTCCTGTCTTTTCATTGATTATTCTCTCTCGTTCTCGATCATTATCTCTATCATTCGCTGTCGCTTAATTACACTTAATTGTGATGTATCTCTCTCTCTCTCTGGATTTCTCTTTCTGTTATGAAGTTATATATGTTTCTCTGTTTTCTGATTATATTGTACGGTCAAAATTATTTGCCTTTCTTTTTTCTAGATTACAACAGTATAAATCATTTGTTTTCGTTTTGATACTTTACGCTATCAGTATCAGTTCCGTGCATTTACCATCTACGTTACGTAATACAATGTCCCGTGTTTAACTCTCTGGGTTATACTTTTGGATCTAAGTTATCTCCCCTCCTCTCTCTCTTTTCCATGGATGCACCATTTTAGTCACAGAAAAAATACTCCGTGTATAACTTTCTGGGTTACACTTTGCGATGTACAATAATACAATATCAAGAGAGTTTCGGAATTTGTGTTGCTAATTGGCACCGATTCGCTATCTGATACTAAAGCGGGTTTTTAAATGTGTATTAATATCAATAACTGATGCAATTAGATCTTTAGATCATGTAAAATAAGAGGAAACAAGTCAGATGGGTATTATTTTGTTAGAGATTGTAACATATTTCGTTTTTGTTTTTTCATTTAGATGGTTAGACATTAAAAACAACCTTAACGCATACATAGGTCTATCTTTTCTCACTACGCTGCTGACAAACCTGGTGTCTCTCGCAAACTAGTTACTTCTTCTACTAGGTAACGAACATTTTCTCCACGCAGGAACTAACGTTGAAAAAGTAATGAGACATAATAGATAAAGTAAGGAATAAATCACGTTATGTTCTTACCTGAAACGGAACGCTGTATTTTAGCACTGATCAAGGAACGTTTTCGTTACACACGTAACTGTTATCAAACAAGAGATTTGATAAAACTGTTTACATGGCGATTCGCGCCTTTTGAGACACTTCACGGAAAGAGACAACGTTAAATAAAGCAGTTAAAGTACTTGTTTCGTTCTATATATTTACACAGCTAATTTCTTGTTCAGAATCAATAAATACGAATTCTAAAATACATACACACACACACGATGTGGTTGTCATTTATATAACTAAAGAAAGCTAGGACTATAAGCCTGAAACTAAATACTAAACAGACATTGATATTAATTTGTTTAAAGCTAAGATAGTCTGATTATTTTTTCATGACATTTGTTTTTTACTTTACTTTAAAAACGTGTAGTTTCAATAAAGTATTCTGCATAAAACATGTTTATTGTTATATGTATTTATATATATGTGTATATAAACACACTGGCGTGGAGCTGTGGGGAAAGGTGAGATAAGAGCCCTCCAGGGGAATTAAGTCCTAAAAAGGGGATTATATGACGCTTGTACGTATACGTTAGTGTAGGATATTAGGGCTACAACATAAGTTTTCCCCTGATATAAGGATTATGTAAAAATACTTCTTATTATAAATTCATAACACTGAGTAGTCTATCTAAGAACTTCCCCCGTTTTTATGCTATTGAAGATGTTTTTGGAAACAAACCAAAAGGCCCCACTGGAATTCTCCCTCACAAAAAGCTACACAATAGGCTATCTGTACTCTGCCCAATACGGGTATCGAAACCCGGTTTCTAGCGTTGTAAATTCGCAGACATGCCGCTGTGCAACTGGGGGCGGGGGGGGGAGGGCTTTACGAAAAGAGAGAATCTATTTGACACTCAGCCCTTTAAATTAAAACCTGTTACTGTGATTACTTTAGAAACGTTCTTGGTGACAAGCCCCCCGCCCTTCGCTTGGTGTTCGTACATTCGGAACTCGGCCCTTATTCTCTCCGTGGTCATAACCTGTCCCTTACACTACTGCTTTATCCGAGTTGCATGTCTTCATTTATATAAGAAATTTCATTTGGTAAAATTGCCAAATAAGTGATTTAATCTTTTAGTTGTCGAGAAAAAGGAAACTTTAATTGGATTGCCATATTCTAAAATGTTATTCTGGTTTCAGTAAATTTAATTAAGAATTTTAAAACGGAAGGACGTGATTAAAAACCTTATGACACAGCGAGTTTCTAAATCCACGGGAAAAATAAAATACGTTTTAAAATAGTAGACCACAAAATGCAGGTTTTAGATAATTGCAAAGCACGTGAGGGCGGACATCTTAGTGATTTTTTTTTTTTTTTGCTACTCACCTTGACCTAAATTTGTGAAATTGTCTACACTTGTAATTTTGCGAAACTCGAGAAAGTCTATTACACATTTGGTTTTCCAAATATTCACTAGGGGCGTTATCTTTACATTTTGAAAGAATCCAACTAAGAATTGAGCTTCAGGCTTCAAAACTTAAAATTTAGTTTAACCTATATCTGCACGTAATCTGTTCACGTTTTGTAATGTCAAATGTTGTTTCACCAGTCGAGTTTGGACCCACGTGATTTACATATTATATAGAAGTGGACGAAGTAAAAATAGAAGTCTGTAATAGTTTCAATACTTTAAATTAGAGGTGCTACTGAATACAAATTTTTCTTGTGTAATTTGTTCGGATAGTCAGAGATTAGATATGCTTATGTAAGAGAAACAAAACATATATATATTTATATATATATGAAAAATATGTAAAAACCAAGGATACCCGATGTAAAAAAACTACGAAAAACATCCAGGCTCTGGCATCGAGATGACATCAAACTTTGAATCAAAAAGATTTAAATCGTATAGCTTAACTTAGTTAGGCTGATAAACCTAAAAGTAGATAAATAAGTAGACAAATATATTAAAGTTTAAGTATTACTTATATATATGTATATAAAACTTCAGGCACGATTACCTCAAACCTTCATATTTGGCTATATGTGGATATGTGGGACTTTTGAAAGTCCAGAATAGTTGCTATGAAAAGTTATAACTTTTGGCCACTAGAGGGTCAACTTTTTCTGTTTGTACTTTGTCATTTAATTTATTTGTACTATGTCTTTGGGAGTGTTTCTGATTTTCTCTGGAACGAATGTGTCCTAATGGTTGGCGTTTCGCATTGTGTATCGTAAGGCCCCAAGGCTCGAGCCACGAAATGCCACTAAACACGCTCCCCCTTTCAGATGTGAAGGCACTTTAATTGTAACAGTCTTGTTGATTTGTTTATAGTTAAACACAAAACTACACAATGAGCTATCTGTACTGTACATCTGTGTATCGAATCCCGGTGAGTCTGCAGACTTACGGCTATGCCACTGGGTGGAGTGGAGGGGGGGGGGCTGTGATAATTAATCCCACTGTTCATTTAATAGTTACCACTTAAGCAGCGAGTGCTTCTGATCAGTAGTTTTATATAATGGTTGGCTATGCCTGAGCCTTAGTGTCTCTAACCTGGCTACATAACCCATGTGTCTCATAAGATGGCATTCAGATTGAAAATACCAAATATCAGAATTCTTCACCAATGAGTAATTGATAGGAAATAAAAAAATCTACGTCTACAAAACCAAAGAACATTTATTACAAAACTAGAAGACCGAGCGTGGCCCATTTAGGTTGTTGGACTGTGATTCTGAGGTTCCCTGGCTCATGCTTTGTTACAACCAAAACGTTGGCGGTGAGTACTGTAGACTACCTACCTTCTTTAGTCAATCACTTCAAAATTAGGGACGACTAGCACACTTAGCCATCGAGTAGCTATGGACGAAATTCAACAAACAGATAAACAAACTGAAAACGTAAAGCTAAAAATATAATAAGAAAGAAAAGAACGAAGATTTCAAGTGAGTTATAAAAGCCAAAAAGTAATGAAGATTGGTAAATTACGTGAGTACCTGATAATAAAAAACAACAGAAAATAAATATTTCAACATAGGAAAAAACAAAACAAACGAGAAACGATGTTGCTAACAATGGAGAAAAAACTAAATAGAACACATTTGTGGCGTTCATGTCATTATATATTATAGAGCGACACAAAAGTACTAAATATTTTTTCTTGCATTTATTTTCTTTACTTTATGTTTTCCTGAACGATTAAACTTTTGTCGCGCCACCTAGTGATATTGCAAAAGAAACCTTAAGACATATAGATATAAGTCACGAAAGCGAGCAAAGAAAAATGCAGTGCAGCTTTTAGTTGTAGCATTACTTAAATACTTTCGAATAAAATAAGACCGTGGTAGCGATATATGTAAGATGTGGTATCTTGGAAATTAAGACATTTCACATTGTAATAAATTTGGACTCACTGTACTTTTATTTCGTAATTTCTTCCCGGTACGAAGTTGTGGTTGGTTTTGTAAGCGCGAATACATCCCAAATGTAAAAGAGTTAAAAAATTATTGTTGCGCGAAAATCAAAGCAAACCAAACTTAATTTTTTTTTCATCGCAGAGCATTCAAGTAAAAAGGATTATTATAGTGACTTGTTTCAAATTCGATATATTGACCGATTTGAGCTATAATTACAGCCGCGGCTATTGAGGATTCCCTCTTGTTTATCAAGAACAAACTCTTAGCTCCATCTCTTGACCGATTTGAGATCTAATTATAGCCGCGGCTATTGAGAATTCCCTTTTGTTTATCATGGCTTTGTGTCCTAAGACACTGCTATGTTATATAGCGTGTAAATGTAGATTGTGTACAGCTTTTATTTAAGTATCCAATTTTATCTTGTGACGTCCGTCAGTCTGCGACTTAATATCTATTATAGGTATTCAAAAGTCCTTCAAAAGCAGGAAAATAAGCGTTTCTTTATTTAGAATTCTTATAGAACTCCGATCAATATTATGTTTAATAATTGCTTAACATAACTAACATCTAGCATCGTTTCAAATTTAATATATATATAACAAAGATGAAAATCAGTATGGTCTGATGTTAAACTTGAGTTTCATTAATATAAGAAAGTTATTCGATTATCTCTGATAACTCTATTTCCAAACTTAAAGAAAAGGTATCTGAAAATACTATTAGTAACTAACTTTCTGAGTTTGTTGAGGTCGTACGTTTTTACACCTTATTTTTTATTATTTTTTTATTCCTGTAAACTCCCAGTGGAGCATAGTGCCGTAACAACACCTCGCCAACGGAAGATGTTGTTGCAGTTACTTGTAGCAGGTTGTTTTTACAGGGTGGAGTTGCTAGCCCCGCGCTCAACCCTTTCTCATCCTGGACTTGGGACCAGGCAAAGGCATGTTTGGTGTGACGGGGATTCGAACCCGCGACCCTCAGATTACGAGTCGAGCGCCCTAACCACCTGGCCATGCCGGGCCCTTTTACACCTTATAATGGTATATAAATTTATTAGAGCACATCATCAACTGTAATTTTATGAACTTTAATAACATACAAAATATCACTGATCTGCTATAGAAATTAAGCTGTAATTATTGCAACTTAATCTTGTAGGAAATGATTATAAAATTAGTACACAAAAATGTATTTAAGTTTATTTAATACTAATATATTATGTTTTCACGTTTGGCATCAATAACAGCTTGGTATATTTGTAGAATTGCGCTTTCTCGAAATCTCTTGGTGTGATTTGATGCCATATTTCTTGATGCTGTGTCTATCTTTCATTAAGTAAGTTATTATTTTTGTTAAGCATGGAGTCAATCAAATTCCAGATTCGTCTTATGAGGTTATGGTCTGGACTTTGTGGCGGCCATTCTTTTCGTTGGAGATTTCTCCTCAGATCTCTTTCTTTACCATATTAGCTCTATATTTCTTGAAAAGGTGTTTGGGGCCATTATTTTCTTGAAGTATCAAATTCTGACCAATCAGTTTCTTTCTAGAGGGTATACAATATTGGATTAATATATTGTGGCATTTATTTGGATCCCAGATTCCATAAATTTTGTGAAGCTGGTCTATATTAGTCACAAATATTGCACTACAAACCATCACAGAGACTTATACACGCTTGACTGGTGGTACAAGTCATTCCTTCTTCAATCTCTCATTGACTCTTCGGCGAATGTATACGCGCCGGTTGGAACCAAGCAGTTCAGATTTAAACTCATCCATCCAAAGTACTTTGTGCCACCATTATAAAGATCAGGATCAGGATATATGATCTTTCTCAAAGCGTTAGACTCTTTGCTATAATCTCTTTATGTAATAAAGGTTTTCTTGCTGTTACTCTTCCTTAAAGACCACATTTCTCCAGCGTTCTTGAGGCTTCACTTCTTGAAACTTTATCTGTGTCTGACTTATTCATGTGATACGCAAGAGTGTTCGCAGTTTTCCTTAAGTTTTTCGGGAAATTAATTTTTTAGACATGTAATATCTCTTTCAGTGAGCTTTTTTCCGTCCCCGACTTGTCTGGCGTTAGGCCTGGGTTTCTGTCTAATGTGAACTTCACAGTAGTTGGTGAACAGCCGAGCTATTTTTCTTAAGCTCCAACCAGTAGTATTTAATGATTTTACTCTATCTCTCTGTTATGACATTTTAATGGTAACACGAAACTATATTAGGTGTGCTGAACGATATGTATAAAAAGAAAAACAGCCCTTATATGTACCTACATGGAAATTCGGAATGTGAAAATTCTACATTTTTATCAGAAACGACAGGTAGAGAAACTAAAGGGGAAACATGTGTAACTATATTGTACAGTTTTGTATTCTTGAACAACATTTATAAACTCAACTGCACTTTAAATCATTTGTGTCTTTGTGTTGCTTTTCTTTTAATATCTATAATTAAATGTCATGGATAAAGTTGAAAAAACCCAGTAATATATCTATTTTGATGTCATTTTCCAACATTTAAAACCACGATACTTTCATAGACACAACAAATCAAAAACGCAGCAGTGATAAGGTGTTATACAAAATTTTCACACTGTGTGTATAAAAAGAAAAAGTTGTTATTAATATGTTATTTCACGTAGATGATTTCGAAATTAAAAGCCCAAGTCATTGCCCACCATTTAATCCAGTACAAGATAAGAAAGATTTACTGCTTTGTCAATAGTAAACGACAAAAAATATAATCAACATTACGATGTTTCGAGCCAATGTTCTCTAGTATGCAGGTAGGCTTATAAAAGTTAGGTGTGTTAAGTACCTGATATGGCAACTAATCGATATCAATCTATCTGACGAAGAGAGTTTGTACAAAACAACGTAATGCGTTTATTTATTACTCTTATTTATTATTACTTTCCTGTTTTAATCAACGCCTCCTTTCCTAACCTTCTTTTTTCCTTTGATTCGTATCAGATACGTTTCATTCTGTTATTTGTTAAAACTCATCACAGAGTTATGTTTATGAAACTATTTTCGCAATTGTTATATTATTCCAAGACAGCAACCAATAACCTCAATGAGGATATGCAATTAAACACGTGCTGGTTTGAAGTGTCGTTAAAGGCTTCGTTTTAGAATTTGTTTAAAGCCAATCAAAATGTTATTGTTTTTTTATCGGCATCAAAAACATAAGTTAAAGAAAGAGTGAGAGTTTATTTTATGAATTATATCTAAAATTCAACTTAACCCTAGAATTACCGATGTGATCCAATCTTTTTAAACTAACATTTCTAAACTCTTATGAATCATTTTACTTATGTGGCTATAACTTTATGGATTACAGAAGGTATCGCTCCAGCATAACACTAGTGGCGAGAGTTTATAATTCATGACGTCAACGAAGGGTTGGTTGTTTTCTCAAGGAGAGCACTGTCAGTTTAAAAAAAATCATGTGCAAGCATTCTCGATTTACGTAAAAAAAGATAATACTTCAGTGATAAACAACGAATCCTTTAGGATGAACTTTTTAAATTATTATCGTCTAAAACAAATATCTCGTTCTACAGTTGGGTTAGATGTCCCTACCTACCAGAATGAAATACCCGTATGCAAACAAGGCCTGTATTTTCTTGTCTTAAGCAAAAATAGGTGGTATCGTCTTCCATCTGTATCGTTTTAAATTGATGTGTGTAACAGTGAAAAACGATCATACTTGAAATACTGAGCCAGAACGTGTCACAATTAACCCTAGAATTGCCAAAGGAGTCGGGATGGATGGGACTGGCATTTTAAACCCACTTTTCTAAACTGTTCTTTCACTAAACTGTTTGTGGACTGATGGTTTTGTTGTTACAATATTCCTAATAACACACAATTTACACAAAAAATAAACAAACATTTATACCGCAGTAAATCCCACTATTCACTAATGGGGTGTCGTATGTGTTTCACACAGAACATGAGTGATTTCACTCAATTGTTTTGTCAATTCTTTACACCGTGTTGTAACAGGCATAAACTTAATAAATGATTACGCAATATGATGTAATATGTGGATTCCACCGGTAGCGAATATATTAAACACATTGGTTATTTGGGGTTAACTCATTCACAATTGCCCCGTCACCGAACATGGTCGCCCTTTCAGCCCCACGTTATAAATGTGATGGTCAAATAGTGATTCGCTGCTAAAAGTTTGTTTGTTTGTAATTAAGCACAAAGCTACACAATGGGCTATATGTGCTCTGCCAACCACGGGTATCGAAACCCGGATTCTAGTGTTGTAAGTCTGCAGACATACCGCTGTGCCACTGGGAGGGGGTCGCTGCTAAAAAAAGTAACCCAAGAGTGGGCAGTGGGCGGTGTTGACTAGCTGCATTCCATCTAGTCTATCATTGCTAAATCAGCGACGGCTAGCATAAATAGCCCTCGTGAAGCTTTGCGCGAAATTCAACACAAACCAAACCATCTACAATGGAAAATACTTTTACAGTGGTTACAATTTTACTTTTTTTTCGCTCAAAAAGGTGAGACAAATGAAACGAATATTTTAAACAAGTTAGTGTTTATTGTAAAAGCATTTTTTCATATGGTGTTATTTGTTATTATTTTTTAATTTGGATAACCATTTCCAACTTTTTATGCAGGTTTGTTGTTTGTTTGTAACTAAGCACAAAGCTACACAATGGGCTATCTGTGCTCTGCCCACCAGGGGTATCGAAAGCCGCATTCTAGCGTTGTAAGTCCGCAGACATACCGCTGTGCCACTGGGGGGCTTTTATGCGGGAGTAAGATATAAAGATAGATATATATAATTTTTATTTTTTGTTAGTCTGGTGGTTAAAGCGCTTGTCTCGCAATCTGAGGGTCCCCGTCACACCAAACATGCTCGCTCTTTCAGCCGTGGGGGCGTTATAATGTGACACTCAATCCCACTATTCGTTGATGAAAGAGTAACCCAAGAGTTGTCAGTGGGTGGTGATGGCTAGCTGCCTTTTCTCTGGTCTTTCATTACTAAATTAGGGACGGCTAGCGCAGATAGCCCTCGTGTAGCTTTGCGCGAAATTCAAAAACAAAACACTACTAAATTAGGGACGGCTAGCGCAGACAGCCTTCGTCTAGTTTTGCGCGAAATTCAAACCAACAAAACAAACAAGCTCTAATCCAAGTAACAATTATTTGGTGATATTCACGTCAGTGTAACGTTGTCGAATTATTTGACTGTTGCAGCTCTAAGAAGAATGGTTGATTTCGTTTCTTTTGCTGTAAATCTCATTTCGGTTTTGCATCTGGACGTTGAGCTTGTAAAGTTGTACCTGATCGATCGTAAGAGCGAATGTTAGTAGCACCATCCTTCTAAAATAATCCTCACCGAATTTTACGTTACTCTCTGGATTGATAGCAAAGAAAATACGGCCGTCATTAAATTTCTTCTTGTGAGTATGTCCTATAAAACAACCACGCCCGTAACGTAGAGTTCTGTCCAGGAAGAGGAACTACAAGCCAACATTACCTCCGCCACCGAAGGTGACCCATGTTATGTTTTCTCGAAAACGGATGAATGGATTTGGACGAAAGATGGTATAAATTTAGGCTATGGCACAACTTAGAAGGGATTAGTTTTTGGAGCGTCAAGGTCACAGCAAGGTCACGAAAATACAAAAACTCCCCTATCTGTTAACATGGAGACAGATTTTTCACACTATTTTTACTCTATAGTTTGATTAAACTTGGTGGACATATGTAGAATATTATTCCTCATTATCCTGCCAAAAACGGTCAATGTCCGGTGATAACAACGAACATAGGGACATTGCACATTTTCATATTTTTTGAAAGCCGATTTTATGATCAACGCTGCATGGCGGAAGTGTGCGCTCTGCTGAGTGTCCCTCTAGTTCTCTATGTATTGACAGAGTGTCACAACTGATACGACTTATTAATTATCAAGAAATTACGATCAAAGGTAAGCATGCTAGAGAGCTCAGCCCAAAGAAATTAACTTCCAAGTTAATATGATATAACAATTGCAACAAAATGCTAGAAATATATAATACGTAAATAAATACACAAGAAAAGTAAAAACCTATGATTATTATAATGAAATACACAAGAAAAGTAAAACCTATGATTATTATAATGTCTTGATTTATCAGTTGGATACTTTGCTTTTAATGATGTTTTCGGTTGTAATCCAATAATATTTTCTGGGGTTTGGCTAATTTAGAAGTTTTAGATTAGTCCTAAGTTGATGTACTAAACCAACAGTGCAAATATCTTGATGAATGTAAAAATAAATTCTTTAAAATGCTCCAAATCATTTTAAATATTATAACCAGTAATGTTATTGAAATTAACTGTAAATAAAAATCAAGCGTGTTATGAAAAAAACGTACGAAAACACCATTCATTTGATCCCAAGACTTGTATAGGGTTCTAGCATCGTCTGTTCATTAACGTTGTATCATAAAGTTCTAACATCCTTTTTATATATGATTGCATTATATACAGTGAACACAACTATACAAGTAAGAAACTGAACATAATTTATACATGGTAGGAACTGAATTGTACTGATACGAGTCAAAACTGGTACAAGTTATGAACTTAACAAAACTATCATAAATTAGGAACGTAACTCAGCCGTTACACATTAAAACTTGAACACATGCTACAAGTTACGAAGTGAGCACAACTGTACAAGTTAGGAATTAAACAGAATTGTTGCAAGTTAAGAAATAAACACAACTGCTACAAGTTAGGAACTGGAAACAAATTATACAAGTTAGGAACTGAGTGCAAGTGACAGAAATAGTTATGCTTATTAGTAGTGTTCCAGTAAAACTTTACACAGATCCTATAATTATTCCAATATGTCTTTCCTTTTTTTGTGTGTCAAATTTAATTGATCAAAGTAAGAATAAAATTTTGTTAATAACACAGGTTTACGCTCAACACATATTGAAAAAAAGAAAAAAAGTAGGGCATGGATTTTAACTCGTGTCATAATAACCTTAGTTAATGTTTTAGCGTGAGCTGTTGCATCTACTGATTTTTTTTTTCCTACACCATAACCTTGTTGCCTGAACAAACCAATTTCCTTACTGATGTTCATCATCTATATCTATTTGGTTTACACATTAAATTCTCGACCAGTTGGCATGCATTGCCACAGATAAGCTTACAGCTAAAACAATAAGTCGCAACCCTTTGTGTGAAAGGATATTTGCATAACGAGATTGTTAAACGCTGTAAAGCCAAAAGACATAGACCTGGTGGCATGACCAGTTAGTTAGAGTGCTCGACTTACAAACTCATTGCCAAACACGTTTGCTCTTTCAGCCATGCAGGCGATGTAATGTTGCGATTAGTCCCACTATTCATTGGTAAAGGGTAGCCCAATAGTTGACGATTGGGTTTGGTCTATCTCTTTAAAACTAGGGATGGCTCGTGCATGCACTATCTAATAGCTTTGCGCGAAACTCAACTTAGAAACAAACGAAATAACGCAACATTTTGAAGAAGAAGAAAGCCTCCAGTGTTCTGCATGGAAGCGTCATCCGTAAAGTTAAGGCCGTGTTTGCGAAAGAGAACTCTCCTACCCAACATAACTATTATAATGAAGCTGGACATATCTCATGGTACCGCTAACAAGATAGTAAACAAAGTTTTGAAGATTACGAAGATTCGAAATCACAATTCTGATTCAAAGACTTATTTCGAGAGAAATATGGCCGTAGAACCTAAAACCGTAACAATCTCACCAAATCACATAATTGATCAAATCTTCCTACACAACTTTAATGCATGTTCATATCTTTAGTCTGCTTGCGGGCAGTCTTTGAAACTAACATCCTCTGTACAGTGGAAAGTCTGAAAAAAAATTAAGTTATAAGGTCTAAGAAAGAAGCAGTTTTAAAGTTCTAAGAGCAACATGGGGTCTGGAACATAGTTTTTTAATGGAATGCAATGAACTTTTATAAGAAAAGTGATCTTTATTTTATAACATGTTGAAACAATAGCTATATTGTAGTCAACCATTATGTGTTTTAATTTCTTGGCTGAGATACTATTGTATAAAGTGTATGAGTTGATAAGTTTCTGTCTTTATATTATATCATATTGAAACAATAACTAAAGTCTAGTCAATCATTAAGTGTTTTAATTTCTTGGCTGAGATACTATTGTATAAACTGTATGAGTTGATAAGTTTCTGTCAGAGTGTTTATTATTCCTTTTCGTAAATTCTCCCTACTTTCAGAAGAAGATACATAATATAAACAAAAATGGTGGTACTGTGTGTTGTTAGTGTATAAACACTGGCGGTTTCTAGTATCCCAATATGGCTAGACAGGGACTGTGGAAAACAGTGTCAACACTACCGCGATTACTAACCACAGTTGATGGAGAGTAGTCGAACTCCACCGTGATTACTAACCACAGTTGATGGAGAGTAGTCGAACTCCACCGTGATTATTAATCACAGTTGATGGAGAGTAGTCGAACTCCACCGTGATTATTAATCACAGTTGATGGGAGAGTAGTCGAACTCCACCGTGATTATAACCACAGTTGATGGAGAGTAGTCGAACTCCACCGTGATTAGTAACCACAGTTGATGGAGAGTAGTCGAACTCCACCGTGATTATAGATTTTATTTAAATTCTATTTCGGTTCTAATAAGTAAAAGCCCAACCTTTAAACAGTGATCGATTAAATACTTTTATTAAGTTGAAGAATTCATAAAATCGTTGACTTTCTTTGCTCCCAAACTTGAATATTGAAACTTGTGGACCAGATCAAGCTGCCATATTATTTTTAGGCATCTATGAAACCTAATTATAAACGGTTGCGTAGTCGTGACTACTTTTGAAACTTTATAATTAGTAGTAATAAAAAGCATTGCTACCTAGACAGTTTTCTTGATTTATTGGTATAACTTTTTAAGTATAAAAGACACGAACTCACTGTTATCTCAAAAAATTTATCCTATCATATATATATATATCAACCACGAGCTTGAAGAAACCATTAAGAGACCTTGGTTTTAATGAATTACTGCACGGTAAAAGGCTCGTCCCATCAAACCCTCATGCTCGCGTGACTTCCGTTCCTTTGAACAACTTGATTGTTCGAAAGCTCGCTGCTTTTGATATACGTCAGCTGTACTTAGTTTAAACTATTGATAAATCAAGCAATCCTTCAAATAGAAGCTATATATATAGTTACCCGTGAAAAACGCTCATAATTTACAGGTTATATTCGTCATGAGGTAGTGGTAAAATGAGAAAAATATTAGACCTTTAACCAGTGAAAAACGCTCATAATTTACAGGTTATATTCATCATGAGGTAGGGGTAAAATGAGAAAAATATTAGAACTTTAACCCGTGAAAAATGCTCATAATTTACAGGTTATATTCATCATGAGCTAGGAGTAAAATGAGAAAAATATTAGAACTTTAACACTGCTAGACATTTAGCTTCCAATATTACTATTGTAAAACGGGTATATTTTAATAGCGTTATAACATATGTATCTGTACGCCTCTATTTGTAATGTTATTTTACCTTTAAATGTATGTCTTTACAATAAAGTAACATCTGTATCGTTCTGCACCTTTTTACATGCACAGGTTAGTTGCACGTTATATGAACGATATGTAAATATCTATATGTATGAATACAGTGGCGTATTGACACTTCTGCGAACTGTGAAGCCTACATGAAACGTCACACATACGTTTCTTAAGTCGAATTTTTACATGGTGAACTTTTCCATACACGGAATACTTCAACAGCTAGCCTGTACATGGCTTTATTATAAGGCAAATATTCCCATAGCGAAACTTCACAAGGTTAGCATTCTTATAGGCAAATATTCCCAT
>NW_013670295.1:17500-26528 GCF_000517525.1 Limulus polyphemus
CATTGCAAACTGTCAAACAGTTAACTTTCTTATAAGGCATATATTCCCATAACGAACTTTCACACAGCTAACTTTCTTATAAGACCAATATTCCCATTGCAAACTGTCAAACAGTTAACTTTCTTATAAGGCAAATATTCCCGTAGCGAACTTTCACACAGCTAACTTTCTTATAAGGCCAATATTCCCGTAGCGAACTTTCACACGGTTAGCTTTCTTATGAACAACTATTCTCACAGCGAACTTTCACACAGTTAACTTTCCTATAAAGCCAATATTCCCATTGCAAACTGTCAAACAGTTAACTTTCTTATAAGCAAAATATTCCCATAGCGAATTTTCACACAATTAATTTTCTTCTAAGCAAACATTCCTATAATGAACTTTCACACAGTTAATTTTTATATAAGCAAATATTCCCATAGCGAACTTTCACACAGTTAACTTTCTTATAAGACAAATATTCCCATAGCGAACTTTCACAAGGTTAACTTTCTTATAAGGCAAATATTCCCATAGCGAACTTTCACGCAGCTAACTTTCTTATAAGGCAAATATTCCCGTAACGAACTTTCACACAGTTAACTTTCTTACAAGCAAATATTCCCGTAGCGAACTTTCACACAGTTAACTTTCTTAAAAGCAAATATTCTCACAGCTAACTTTTTTATTCGGTGAATATTCTTCAGTGAATTTTTACATGTCAACCTTTTCTAGAACCGACGCCCGCCAGTGGTACAGCGGCATGTCTGCTGACTTACAACGTTAGAAACCTGGTTTCGATACCCGTGGTGGGCAGAGCACAGATAGCCCATTGTGTAGCTTTATGCTTAATTACAAACGAACAAACCTTTATAATACCTTACTCTAGCGAGTTTAAGACATTCTGTAAAAGGTGTCAAAGTACATGGATTAGAGTAGGATCAAGGAACGGATTAGAGTAGGATCAAGGAATGGATTAGAGTAGGATCAAGGAAAGCATTTTTTAAAAATGTAATGAAAGATTTTCATCTTCATGATTTTGTGATTGGAATAGCGAGCGTACTTTAAGAGGAGAGTTTAAAGCTAGAGACGATAAACACTCTTGTTTATATGGCAAGCTGTCTTCCGAACGTCCTCTTGAGTTAAGATTTGGAAAATGTAAGATTAATCTGAAGTTAAAGATAATAAATACGTATACAGTTAATCCAGAGTAAAGCGTGAAAGTGATTTGTTAATCTAAGTCACGAGGCTGTGTTTGGTTTTGGTTTTGCTCAGTTTACCTCCTAGCTCAGGTCCTATTTTTAGAAACCAATTTAAAACTAGTGTGATAGAATAAAGACACTCGTTGATATATCTCAGCATGTAAGTACGTTGCTTTCAGATTCTATGGTTAATGCCCTCTCCTGACAACGTTTGTTTCTGACGAATTTCGTTTTAAAATGATAAATATTTTGTGTGGTTTGTAAATGTTTTTATTAGTAATGAAGTTGGCGATAAATTTAAGACGAAGCTTAATTCCACGAACGATAAATGTTACTATTTTGGAGTTTTGAGAATATGCGATTTGTTTCAAAATTCTCACTTACCATCAAATAGTCCGAAGTGCTTTGTGCGGCCTGTAACCTCACAATAGTGCTTTCTACGGCCTGTAACATTATAATAGTGCTTTCTATGACCTAGTAACCTTACAATAGAGCTTCCAGCGGCCTGCAACCTTTTAATAATGCTTTGTGCGGCCTGTAACCTCACAATAGTGCTTTCTACGGCCTGTAACATTATAATAGTGCTTTCTATGACCTGTAACCTCACAATAGTGCTTTCTACGGCCTGCAACATTATAATAGTGCTTTCTATGACCTAGTAACCTTACAATAGAGCTTCCAGCGGCCTGCAACCTTATAATAATGCTTTGTGCGGCCTGTAACCTCACAATAGTGCTTTCTACGGCCTGTAACATTATAATAGTGCTTTCTATGACCTGTAACCTCACAATAGTGCTTTCTGCGGCCTGCAACATTATAATAGTGCTTTCTATGACCTGTAACTTTACAATAGAGCATCCAGGGGCCTGTAACCTTATAATAATGCTTTCTGCGGCCTGCAACATTATAATAGTGCTTTCTATGACCTGTAACCTTACAATAGTGCTTCCAGCGGCCTGCAACTTTACAATAGAGCATCCAGGGGCCTGTAACCTTATAATAATGCTTTCTGCGGCCTGCAACATTATAATAGTGCTTTCTATGACCTGTAACCTTACAATAGAGCTTCCAGCGGCCTGCAACTTTACAATAGAGCTTCCAGCGGTCTCTAACCTTATAATAATGCTTTCTACGGCCTGTAACATTATAATAGTGCTTTCTATGACCTGTAACCTTACAATAGTGCTTCCAGCGGCCTGCAACTTTACAATAGAGCATCCAGGGGCCTGTAACCTTATAATAGTGCTTTCTGCGGCCTGTAACCTTATAATAGCGCCTTCTATGGCTTGTACCTTACAGTAACTTCTATAATGTAGTCAACTCATATTGTACAATCAGCAACAACTTTAACGACACAAAATTGAAATGGGTCTATAATGGTTTAGTGGTTAATGTGCCCGGACTACGAATCCACGAGTTTATGGCTCGCGTTCCGCAGCTGAACTTTGTAAGATGTGAACGTTCTAAAAGTGACGTCCAGATCATAATATTCGGTCAGACAAGAGTTACCCAAAAATTTGATTGTGCAGTCCATCACTTCAAAATTAGGATTGGTTAGATCAGATAGTCTTTCTGTAACACAAAATTCTTAACAAAATAATATGGTTGACACCAATGTAATGTTTAACTGTAATATGGTTTACATCAATGTAATGTTTATCTGTTTGGGTTGTCCGTACTATAAACCTAATTCTTTTTATAAAGAATATTCACTTACAGTATTAAAGTGTGATTTTGTTAGTGTTAAATGCTATATTTTAAAGGCAGTAACCCCATAGAAAGAGTAGTTTCTAAACTGAAGAACTTTTGTATATTAACCCCATAGAAAGAGTAGTTTCTAAACTGTAGAACTTTTGTATATTAACCCTAATCTACAGGGTTAATATACAAAAGTTCTTCAGTTTAGAAACTACTCTATCTAAGAGTAGTTTCTAAACTGAGGAACTTTTGTATGTTAACCCTATAGATAGAGTAGTTTCTAAACTGAAGAACTTTTGTATATTAACCCAATAGATAGAGTAGTTTCTAAACTGAGGAACTTTTGTATGTTAACCCTATAGATAGAGTAGTTTCTAAACTGAGGAACTTTTGTATGTTAACCCTATAGATAGAGTAGTTTCTAAACTGAAGAACTTTTGTATATTAACCCTATAGATAGAGTAGTTTCTAAGACTGAAGAACTTTTGTATATTAACCCTATAGATAGAATAGTTTCTAAACTGAAGAACTTTTGTATATTAACCCTATAGATAGAGTAGTTTCTAAACTGAGGAACTTTTGTATGTTAACCCTATAGATAGAGTAGTTTCTAAACTGAAGAACTTTTGTATATTAACCCTATAGATAGAGTAGTTTCTAAACTGGAGAACTTTTAAATATTATATTCTGAAGTAGATATAATTTTATTTTAAGATAAATAGTGTTGATGGAAGGTATCGAAATGCCCCGTTTTTCGGAGGTAAACAAAAATCAAAATAGAAAAGTCTCGAAATTTGAATAAAACATATACACTTTTCATTTACGTTTCGATCTTTAGGTTTCCTCAAGAGCAGGGCGTGAATTAGTGGTGAGTATGCCTAGCAGTAGGTTTTCCAATCCTAAGATTTAATCCCGTGTTACGTCACTGGACACCTTCCAGCACTTTCAGGTACTGGCGCGTTATAAAAATGACAGTTAATTCTGCTATGCGGTTAAGAGAAGCCGTGTAAGCAGTGAGTGCTGTTGACTGATTAACTTTCCTCAAGTCAGCAGTTCAAAATTAGGGAAGGTTAATACTTAGAGGCGTTATAATGTGACGGTCAATCCTCATTATTCGTTGGTAAAAGAGTAGCCCAACAATTGGCGGTGGGTGGTGATGACTAGTCTTTCACTGCTAAATTAGCGACGGCAAGCGCAAATTCAAAAGAAATTAAACAAACCAACCAAATGGTACTAAGCTGTCCGAAGTGTTTGGATTTATAGCTTAAAGCTAAAGTAATAGTTTCTAATTAATTTACTCAAATCAGTTAGTGGGATTTGATCTTCACACTTATAACGCACCCATGACCCCGTATTTTTGCAGCAACGAGACCCAGACCTTGGATTCACAGTCCTTGCAACGAGACGCAATATGTATATATTTGAATTCACAGTCCAGGTACGACAACCACTAGGCCACGCTTGGTGCAAACAGAAAAACACACTGACTTTCTTATTTCATCTAACATCGGATAAGCATACAAATAAGCGGGCAGGAAAATATATAGATAGAAAAAACATAGTGATTATTGCTAAACTTTTATTGTTCTTCATAGAGGTCAGTTTTAAAACGATATAGATGTCGTCTGCTGGCTTTTTTACGTATATGAAAGATTAAGAACAAAACGTATACACAGATTACATGTCTACTTTAATGTTTGTATACATACATATATGCACACACAAGAAAGCGACAGATAAAGAGATAATGTGAATTATCACCGTGAATAATCCATCACGATAAAGAAGACAGGTCCTATTTTAGCTACATAATGTTCATTGGCGTGGTTCGCTTGGCTTTACATCGTAACTGTCCTTACAAAATTAGTAGTTGTTTTTTTATTTTTAATCTAGCGTCGAGTTATTCATCACGATTAGTATGTAAAAATAGGCATACTACGCCTCCTGCTCTGCTCCGTGACTTCTCCGTGGTGTTTGAGTTTGTCCCTTGTATGGCCAGTCATCCATTACAGTGGACCAAGACAAAAGCTCGAGATAAACGTTTAATTCTGTATGCAAAAACATAACAATTCATCTACGTAGTTTGCTTTGTACTTGAATATAAACACATTTGTCAGTACTTATATGTATTTGTATTTCGTTTTGAATATATGTGTAAACATGTTTGCGTAAGTACTTATTTTTGTCAGTACTTATATGTATTTGTATTTCGTTTTGAATATATATGTAAACATGTTTGCGTAAGTACTTATTTTTCGCTTCAAAACACGCAGATGCATTAATGTTCGCATGTAGAAACGTAAATGGCCCAGTGCACGTAAGACCAAATAAGCTAATCATTTGTTTTCAGTGAAAGACCGCGCGTGACCTAATGAGCGTTCCAGGATTATGACTAAGAGGAACCCAGATACGCGACACGTTACCACAAAAATGCGCTCCGCACTTTGGGGCCGTGAGTGCTTTATAAGAGAGACTGTCAAATTTCACTACTCAATTAGACAAGACTAGTTCAAGAGTTGGCGGTGAGAGGTGATGACTATCTGTCTTCTGCCCCCCCCCTAGTCCATCAGCTGAAAATTGGTGACGGTTATGCGCAGAATTTCAAAATTCTGAAAAAAAAAACATTCAGCAGGCGTAGTAGTAAGATACTTTGGTAATGTATTCGAGACTACACAATTATTAGAATTATTACATTAGTAGGTCAACTAAACGGAGTAATTAGAAAGTTTGATAACCCTTTAACTAAGTTTTTCCTGTAAGGGAAACTTTTAAACTTTGTTTCTATATTGTAGTTTGTTTCTTTTCTAAGCAATGACATAAAATAAAACTGTGGAAATAATTTGGCTTCAAAAAGTAAGAAAGTAACATTTGAAACTTCATAATGCTCAAAATTGGAGGAAATGCTCTCCCTGTATAAATGCTTTTCCATCATTACAACTAGACTATGCTGAGAACAATAGCGCTTTCACTAGGAAAGCCTGTTTCGTCAGGGATAAAGCTTTACTTCCTAATTGGCAAAAATCATAGCGCTTTCGACAGATGTGCCTGTCTTTTTCAAATGAAAAATAGCGATTTCAACAGATGGTCCTTTTTTCTTTAGGGGCAAAAGCTTTAACCATAACACATAAAAAATAGTGCTTTCAACAGGTGGACCTTTCTTCTTTAGGGGGTAAAAGCTTTAAACCATAACAGCATAAAAAATAGTACTTTCAACAGGTGGACCTTTCTTCTTTAGGGGTAAAAGCTTTAAACCATAACACATAAAAAATAGTGCTTTCAACAGGTGGACCTGTATTCTTAAAAAGTAAAGAGTTTTCTCCTAATCGAAAATAGTGTTAAATCGGAACCGTTAGGTGTTAAGGTTCTGCCAATTTTTGTTGTTGTTATTTGTGTCATGTACCCACCTTTTTTGATCCGTCGACTATGGGCCAGGTATGATCAGGTGGTTAGAGTGCTTGACTTGCAACCTGGGGGTCGCGGGTTCAAATCCCCGTTCCACCAAACATGCTCGACCTTTCAGCTGTGGGGGCGAGGCATTATAATGTGACGGTCTGTCCCATTATTCATTGGTAAAAGAATCGCCCAGGAGTTGGCGGTGGGTGGTGATTAACTAGCTACTTTCCCTCTAGTCTTTCACTGCTAAATTAGGGACGGCTAACGCAGATAGCCCTCGTGTAGCTTTGCGCGAAATTCAAACCAAACCGACGACTATGTTTTCTATGTTAAACTGTCTATACCAACTTTCCTAATTGAAGCTTCTCGTCTCCAGTACATTTTCTAATGACATCGAGCCAATTGAATGTCTTTCTGATCTTTTGATTTTACCCCAACATAATCTCTGCCAATCTTCCATCAGATGCCATAAGTAGCTCATCTCCATTACGTACATAAGCCTAGCAATTGTCTTTTGTTGTCCAAAACTTCTTCATTAGTTTCTTTCTATGTAGCTGATCTTCATCATTCTTCTATATCTATACATTTTAAACTGTTGTTTTTTGTTTCAGCAGAGTTCTCGTTTACATCACGTACCGTAAAACTGACATTCTAGTATTCTTTTCTTCAACTCTAGTTTGACATCTCTTGAAACTTAAGAATGCTGAAAACTGAGGGAAATGTACTCCCTGTATAAAGGCTTTTTCTGCCTGACAACTAGGCTGTGCTGAGAAGAATAGTGTAGTATTCTATTCTTCAGCTTCAGTTTAACATCTCTCTTAAGCAATTCTTTGATATTATAGAACGCTGTTTTACCATTAATATTGAAAGTTAGTTTACCAATATTGCTGAGATTATACTGATCATATTAATAGTTGTATAATGGTCGTACTCTATAATCTTAGGTTTTTTTGGCGATCAGTAGGAAAACAGACCTTTTAAAGTCAGTTGGCATCGTCTCTCCTCTATAAGTTGAATTACAAATTGCAGTCAGAGGTCTAATCCTTAAAATAAATTTTCTATAAGCATTCAGATATATCCTCGTCTGTGCGGCAAGATTTTCCATTTTTTAAAATTTCTAATAGCTTCCTGCACCAGAATTACTGAACCGATTTTAATTTGATTCCTAATATTTGGCATCGTTATACAGTTCTCTCACATACTCCGCCTACCTCACTTTAACGTCCTCAATTTCAATACGTATCTGATGGTACTTACTCTTGATGGCTCCACTGAAAGAAAAAGGGAAGTTTTCCTAGTCAATTCTTTTTTATGCTTTAGTGCATTTCACGCCTCAGTTTCTGTATGTTTTTTGTTGCTTAGATCCTCAACCTAATTACCTGCACAAACCCCACATTTCCTTATCTGTTTCTCTATACCACACCACCCCCTCTTGATAGTTTTTCTCTTCCATACTGGTCCTCCTATTTTAGCCAAAGTTAAACTTTACTGGGCTTTCTCTGTGATCAAAAATGAAACTTTACTGGGCCTCCTACTGTTGTCAAAAGTTAAACTTTACTGGGCCTTCTACTGTTGTCAAAAGTTAAACTTTACCGGGTCTCCCACTGTAGTCAAAAACATTGTAATAATATTGAATTGATTTAAATATGTTTGTTACTATGTGTGTGTAAATTAAAGGAATATACATATTTGGGTATATAATTTTGTTTTAAGTGTATGTGCTAGACTTCCGCATTTCAGACTTTTCAGGAACTTGTGTGTTTTTCCAATAACAAAATGAATGAAATTAATTACAAACCTACTTGTCTAATGAGTAAAGTATAACGGCAAAACACCTCCGTACACGTTTTTTTTTTATCTCTTCTCCAGTCTTCTGTCCTTCTTCCTCTAATACCTCTTCGAACTTAACACTCTGGTTCCCAGCGTTCTCGGTTGCGTAGTTTTTTTTTGTATTAATAATTCAAATCGGTTTTTAAGTCTCTATCACAAATTTCTTGGCTACGTTGTTGTTGTTGTTTTTTTTTAATTGTTCTAAGTCATATTTTGCACTGGGCAAGGCCTTCTTCGGTTTTAATTTTGTTTGTCTGATTACTGGCTAGTGATCAGAGCCACAGTCAGCTCCTGGATACTGCTTAGCTATTGTAAGATAATTTCTGAAACGTTTTTTAACTAAGATGTAGTTTTTTGTTGTTTTTTTTTCAAAAAATGTTTTGGCATGTGTGTAACGTTCAATCTTGAAAACCGAAAATAAAAATATTTAAAATACAACGATTATATTATATACAATTCAATAAAATGAGATTGTTTCCAGTCTCCAAATTATTAAAATAATAACTTACTATACAAGTTTAAAAAGTGGTAAAATCCCCGACGTGATTGGAAAACAATCTCATACACTCTACATGTTTCGACGTATATCTTGCGCCATTCTCAGGAGTGTAATGTTTTGCAAACAATAACACTTACTTATACAGTTATCAAAACATCAATTTACATATTAAAGAATTTCACGCCATCTGCTGAGAACATTTCCATCAGGTCCATCATCCTTATTCAATGATTTAAATTTACTTTTTTTACATTTAATTATCTCAAAAAATTCACGTATATTCATACCAACGTATATACATTTCCAGGTTGTGCTAAAATAACAATTTTTCCCCATTGAATTGTGTGATTAGTTTCACTGACATGTTCTGCTAAAGGTGAAATAGTAATATTATTTAACATTTCTTTATATTCATTCAGTCTAG
>NW_013670295.1:26710-33964 GCF_000517525.1 Limulus polyphemus
GGAAAAATATTTATTTTTTCATTATTTGACAAGATAAACCAGGTATATATGATAGTACTAAACATTCTTTCTTACTTTTTTCAGCAAATGGTTTTAACTTAATATTTTTGTCCCTGTTTTTTAGTTTTATGACAGCTCTGTCAACAGCATCTGGATTAAAACCTCTTTACACTGCTATGTGCTTAATTAACAATAACTCATTATTGATATCATCCTGTTTACAACATAATTGTAACATAATAATAAGTGTGACAAGATTGTTGATGTGGCGGAATGATTACAGAGAAAGGTTTACGATAAATGGCAGTTTCCAATTTATTCTTATTTTTACTCACTAAAACATCCACAAAAGGTAAACAACCATTGATCTCAACTTCACAATTAAATCTTATAAAATTATCAATGTTATTAATGTAATTAGCAGAATTACCTAGTTCATCTTTACCATACCGCCAAATCAAAATGTATCATCGACATACCTTAACCAAACTTCAGGTTTTTTATCTGCTTTTTCTAGTGCTTCACTTTCAAAACTGTCCATAAATCAATCACACAATAATGGAGATAAAGGAGAACCCATAGCTAAACCCTCGTTCTGTTTATAAACTTTGCTATTAATTTGGAAAAAAATAGTTTTCAACACATACTTGTACAAGGTTAATTATATCCATTATTTCTAAGACTGAATTATTATTTTCTTTCAGTTTTTTTCCCAAAACATTCAATAGCTTTTTTCCCAGGTACTTTGGTGAACATTGACACAACATCAAACGACACCAAAATATCTTTTTGATCTAAAATTATATGCTCAATTCTTTCCACAAATTCAAACGAATTCTTAACTGTATATTTATTTTTATCCCTTAAAAATGAGAATTTTTTTAGATATAAATTTTGCTACATTATAAGTTGAACTCTTATTATTGGATAATATAGGCCTGAAATTATTACCAATCTTGTAACTTTACTCTTATTTTGTAAAATAAACAGCAAGTAAATTAGATGTTTTATTTCACTGACTCTATCACTTCATCATTTTATGTTTGTATCTGAAGAATTTCATTACCAAAAGAAATATGTTTATCGTGTTACGAGCTTGCGCAGAACATATTGCTTGTGATGTTTTATAAAATCATTGTAATCACATAAAGTTCTTCACTTTCAAATTTATTTATATTTAAATATTTTTCTCCCAATAAATTTAGCACAATTTTAGAAAATATTTACTTTTTTACAAGTTTCTCGTCGAAGAATTATCTACGTGACAATAATAAATAGCTTAAATTTTAGACGATTGGAGTAACTTTGTATGTGCCCGCAGTTATTTTTATTTTATCAAACGGACTTACGTATTTACATAACTTTATAACATGATACTTTCTGGTATTACAGCATTGTTTTCTATTGTTTTTACTCCATTTTAAATGTATTCTGAAATCATTTAACTTTAATAACTATTATTATCTTGACTTAAAGTAGAAGATATTTGTATTTCTTATTTTATACGATTATGCATATATTTTGTTTATAGAAAATCTGTAGTAACGTTTTTTGCCTAAATATGGCAAACTTGCAGCAAAGAGCAAAGGTACTAATGATTTCAGGATGGCCTTTATTTGCCTATTGGAATAAATGGTTAAATAGAAAACATTGTTTGAAGTTTTTGGTAAATATATTTAATAATGAAATACTAAATATTACGATTGTATTAAGAAAACGATAATTTTTCCTTTATAAGGTGTATTTTCAAATAATGTAGCTTCAAAAATTATTATTATTACTACATGAAATAGAAAAATTTAATAGTTTTTATTGTTCGTGACTTAGCATCGATTTTGCTTTTAGAAAATCTGTAGTAACATTTCATGCCAAAAGATGGCGAGATTTACAGTAAAGTGCAAACCTATAACAGCGATAATTTCAGTGTATTTGGATTTCCTTTATTTGTCTATTGGAATAGATAGACAGAAAAAGAAATAATTGATTGAAATTTTGGGGAATTTTATTTCATAATAAAACACTAAAGATTACGAGTGGATTAAAAAGACGAAGAAACCAGCTAAACGTTTTAGTTTGATGTATTAGTTGCAACCAATCTGTATAATGTTAAATAAGAAAATGCTAAAAGCTAAACAAGTGCTTTGAAACTTTTACCAGTGTGAACAGAACATTCCTGTTCCAAAATGCTCTTTCCAAAAGGTTTTTTGCCATAAATTTAAGCTAATGCCTCTGGACATTTCTGTGGATTAAAAAGACGAAGAAACCAGCTAAACGTTTTAGTTTGATGTATTAGTTGCAACCAATCTGTATAATGTTAGATAAGAAAATGCTAAAAACTAAACAATTGCTTTGAAACTTTTACCAGTGTGAACAGAACATTTTTGTTCCAATATGCTCTTTCCAAAAGGTTTTTTGCCATACATTTAAGCTAATGCCTCTGGGCATTTCTGTTATCAGACATGTTTAAAATCTTATATCCTCTATGTTTCTGAACGTTTTAAGCCGAAGTTTTCAATAGGCGACTACGAGCTCGTTCTTAAATTTACATATATTATGCTTAATATAAGATTTTGTAATTATTGCACAAAAATATGGAAAATAACACATTCCATATACTGGTTTTATATGCGCACAAAATCTGGCAATGAAGGATATTCCAAATTAAGAAATAACAATGTTTGAAGGCCTCCAGCCCCCTGGTGGGTGAACTACAAGTTTAAGGATTTACAATGCTGAAATACGAGGTTCGAGCCCCAGGTAGAAAAGAGTGCAGATAGTTCATTGGGTAGCTTTGCACTATGAAAATAACAGCTGCTGGCCCCCTGTCGTCGAGGTTTTTTACTATTCAAGTGATTTTTCGCATTATAATTTTTGAGTTAAAGTTACCTGGATCTTACATTTCAGGAGAGAAAAAAAGCTTTAAAACTAGATCAGTTGCATTCAGTACAAACGCTTTAAATATGCATTTATCACGCTCCTACTTTATTTTATGTCTCTCTTTTCTGCAATTGTTACGCCTTTATTCCATATTCCACAATACAATGAAGTCTTGTTTAAGAACTTTAATTGTATAAAGGAAAATATTTTTCCTCTATTTCCGTCATTGAAGTATGTTTTTTTGTGTTTTTTTCTATCTATATTGGGATTTTCTTAAGATAGCAAGTCTATGTAAACAATAAATACTATGTGTAGTTGTAACTTTTTAGGCTGTTACAAGTTTGCACCTTACTGTAAGTTTCGCCATCTTTTGGCTGGAAACGTCACTATAGATTTTCTAAAAGCAAAATCAATGCTTAGTCACATACAATAAAAAAAGTATCAAACTTTTTTATTTTAAGTAATAATAATAGGTGGAGTTGTGTAAAGGCCTAACATTATACAGCAATGTGGAAGTAAGACGAAATTCATTGGATATTTTCAAATAATGGAAGCTCAACCGTAAACAAGACAAAATAGAATAGCTTGGCCACATTCAGGCCGCACTATAAAGATCATTACAGTTCACGTTTTTATATTTACCGAAGGCTTCACAGTCTTTGTTAAGTATGTATTATGTTCTTGATGGCTAAAAATCAAGTGAGATAAAAGACTGGTAAATCACATTAGAAAATAACCGAATTTTAACACTTTTAATAAATGTATTTTACCTTTACGTCTGACGAAGAAAGGTCCACACCATGAAAGCAAAAGGTTTTTATCGAGTATTTTTTATGTGAGTTTGTGTGTTCGAATTTTCTTAAGACCAATAATTATTTGGTTAGGTCGAAAAGAAAAGCAAACGTTTTAAACTAGGTGACATTCAGCCTTCATATAAAATTATCATGTTTGCCAAATTCTACAAAGAGATGGCACTGTTAGCGCAAGACAGTAAATACTACCAGTCAACCAATATTAACATAATCTCGTATTATTTGAGAAAAATCATCAGATAAACATTAACGGGTATATATAAATTACGTATATAGCAAATAAATTATTGAAGAATTAGTATAATTATTGATTTTGTTGTAATTATGTTTTATTATATATATATTTTTACGTTTTGTTGAAAAAAAAAGGTTTGAAATTTGTTATAAATTTACCATTTATTTCCAACAAGTCAGTGACCAATAGGTTATTCGTACATTATCAGAACTCATCATATAAATCTTTTACATTTTTAATTACTTGTGAGTAGTCTCTAGTAATCTTCTTCTGTGTATTTGCTTGATCTTTCTTTTGTCACTAGAAATTTAATAATCAAACTCCCCTCGTTGGAAATTACTTAACGTGACTGGTCGATGTGGATGTTTTCCATAAAAGAAAAAAAAATTACAATGATTACAATTTTCACATATATTTATGCTAGTAATACCTTTCTTCGGAAGAGGGCGCGTTTCCATTAGGCTGAAATTTATCACATCATTTTTTTAAAGCGTTAGAAATAAGTTATAAAGAATAAACACTTGTGATCTTTTATACGGCATGAAAGAAGTAGTAACAACCTTTGAAAAACAGGTGTTGTTAGAAATGACTTATGAATTATATATATTATTGATTATATTATTAAACGTATCCACTCTGAGCATTGGGCCAAGTTATCTGGAGTCACATTTCCGTAACAATCTTCAGCTACGGGCTACGCCACTTGGCGGTATTAATGTTACTTACCAAAGTCATAGAATATAAAATCATAAATAATATTCAACGCTAAAATTGGTACACAATTAGAAAGAGGTTTTAACCCGATTATTATAGATAGAGCAGTTAAGAAATTCACTAATGCTATAATAATTGATCAAATTAGTACTTTAAAACCTAGTTATGAAGAAATTAGAAAGGAAGGCTTAATTTTACCACATGTTCCAGGTTTAACTACTAGTTTATTTAAAGTGTTTAAAAAACAACAAATACTCTAGCCTATATCTAAACTGATAAATAAGATGAATCAAATCTTAGGTACTACGAAAGACGAAATACAGTTAACTGAAAAAACTGGAATATATGAAAATAGAATGTGAATGTAGAAGTATTTACATTGGTCAGACAAAATGTAATTTAAAATACCGTTTATATGAGCATAAGGGATATGTAAAAAATAACAAAACTGAAAATTCATCCATAGCAGAACATGTACAGGAAACACAATATTATGGGAAAAAACTGTAATATTAGCTCAACCAAAAAATATAATAGGTAATAATATTCGTGAATCCTTAGAAATAATAAAACATAAAAAAGATCATGTAGTATTAAATAGAGATGAAGGTGTGACGAATATTTCTGCAAGAATGTGGATTGATCTCCTTTGAATGGTGTAGCGTGAATTTATGTAAAATAGCATACAGGTCACATGACCTACTAACAAGTTATAAATACTTTAGCATGAGCTTGTAATTTACTCCCGAGGATGACGTTGAAACGTGTAGAGTCGACAACTTTTTTAAAAGCCATAGATAGGCCTAAACAAAATGTTTTTAATTGTGTACCAATTTTAACGTGGAATATTATTTATTATTTTAACTTTATACGCAAGTGACAAAACACAATAAGTTATAGAATATATTGAAAAAAATAAACATTAAATGGATCACAAGCTGTGCGAAACAATTCACCGAAGTCCGTAGAAAGCGACCGATTCAAGAAAACGTGAGTGATTTTTAGAAAATCTTCTTTCTACATCTCTGTTTCATCTTTTAGTAAATTGCAAGATTTACTGATTAGGCGGAGTTGGGACTGTTAGAATAGTTGTTATTCTAGTAATCGTGTAGTAGAAGCGAAAAAGTGGAGATCTTGATAAATAAATGATAAACGTCTGTAAGATAATCTTGCTAGTAGTCACACTATTTACCAAACATACCAACTGATGATCCCCTCCCACGGTATTTCTGAGAGTTTATAACGTTAGAAATCGGGTTTCGATACCGGCGGAAGGAAGCTTTGTATAGCTTTTATGTTTAGTAATAAACAAACCAAAATATAAAAAATAAATTTTCTCAGACACAATATCAAGGTGACATCCAACACGTTCACTTCCGTTTAAGAAATAATTACTTCCGCCATCGAAGGTTATGCCATTCTGTGTGTGTGTATGTGTATTTGTCAACAAGAGTTTTTGACAAGGCCTGAATGGATTTGGACGAAAGTTGGCATACATTTGCACTATGACCCAACTTGGAAGTGATTAGTTTTTGAGGGTTCAGATCAAAGGTCAAGGTCACTAAAATCCCTATCTGTTAACCTGGGGACCGATTTCTCACAATACTTTCTCTCTATATCTCAGTCAAAAATGATCTGATTTTGATGGACGTGTGTAGAATATCATTCCTCATTGTTCTGCCGAAAATGGTCAGCGTCCGTTGATAACGACGGACATACAGACACACATTTTCCTATTTTTTGAAGGCCGACTATGATCAACGCTGCGTGGTGGAAGTGTGCGCTCTACTGAATGTCCCTTTAGTTCTCTCTGTATTGACAGAATGTTTCGAGGCTATACACGTTGTTGTGTTCTTCAAAGAAATTCAATATTTTGGTTGGTTAGATATGTTTCTTCTCTGAAACTAAGAAACGTGTATTATGAAAATTATCGTGATGTTTTTAAAATAACATAGTATTTAAACAAAGGTTTTTAAAAAAAATCGTAAATATGCCTCCATTCTGTCTTTATTATAAAAAAAAATTCAATACAGGTAACAATTAATTGTTTTGTATACGTAGAAGTAAAGTGATAAATTATGATTGATTACTAATAGTGTTTCATATAGTTTCGACCCTAATTATCTAATACCTTACATTTAATCATTCTTCTATGGTGTTAGTACTCTGATCACAGGCTAGTTAACACATTCCTATGATGTTAGTACTCTTATCATAGGCTAGCTAACACTTTCCATTTAACCATGTTCCCTATGTTGTTAGTCCTCCAATCAAAAGCTTGCTAACACGTTCGATTTAACCACCTTCCTACAATGTTAGTATTCTGATCACAGGCTAGCTAAATAGGTTCGATTTAACCTATAATATTAGTATTCTGATTACAGGCTAGATAACACGTTCGATTTAACCACCTTCCTACAATGTTAGTATTCTGATCACAGGCTAGCTAAATAGGTTCGATTTAACCTATAATATTAGTATTCTGATTACAGGCTAGATAACACGTTCGATTTAACCACCTTCCTACAATGTTAGTATTCTGATCACAGGCTAGCTAAATAGGTTCGATTTAACCTATAATATTAGTATTCTGATTACAGGCTAGATAACACGTTC